>NC_052488.1:10751517-11051517 GCF_009730915.1 Dioscorea cayenensis subsp. rotundata | reverse complement strand
TATGAAACAAAATTTCAATGGTATAAATTAACACAAAAATCTACCCCCTCACCCCCTGATTGGCATTGATCTCAGTCAATGAGTTCAAAATTGTACATGATTCAGGTTTTTATAGCATCATTAGGCCATACAACTCGTAAACATTTGTTGCTGATTTTTTAGATGAGGAATAATAGCAATAACTAGCTAGATGCTGGAGTCAAAATTAACTCTATATATTTTCATCTTGTTTTGAAGAATTTTTTATTTAGAAGTTAGATTTTAATTATAGCATATTAATTTTTATTTAACAAGAGTAATATTGCTTTTGGGGCAATTAGTCTCATTTGGAAGTTGAATAATATGGTGATGTTTTAAATTTTTTTAATTAGTATTGTTAGTTCCGCTGGTGTGGTTTGTGGGTTTAGTGAACACTCAAACACTCATAGAAATCTCACACAAACCAAATCAAAAGGAGACACACAAAATTGATAACCCAGTTCGGCGTCAACTCACCTATGTCTGGGGGAGCCAAGCCCATGGATAAATAATCCACCTAAAGAGGTGAAAATACATGAGTACAAATACTTTGTCATTCACACTCGCAAATAAAGATCACTACCCTCTCTAAATTGTTTAGTGCGCAAACTATCTCAAGCTCTCATCACCCCAACAATCTCAGAGCAAGGTAGCTTAAATAGACTCCTCAAAATCCTAAATATAGCACATACATCTTTTAGAATCTCCGCGGCTACTAACTTTAGAACCTTCCAAAATTAGCTGTTACAACTCATGTTGTAACACAACTTCCAACATGACCCTGATTGCTGACTTGATTGAGTTATGGTTTTGTTGCGAAGCGACTTCAAGAACCATCAACCTCCTGGTCATGCTTAGTCCTAGTCGATGTAGCCAGATCTTCCGATCCTGACTACTAGTAATTAGTCTGCCTCCTCAGTTCCTCACCATGCAGTTCCCTCGCAAGGGACGCATGACTTGATCTTCAATTTAATTCACCCAAGTTTGGCCTTCAAATCCTCCCAAGAAAGATCTTAAATCAATCATGCCAGTCATACCAACAATAGGCATATCTTCAATCACACCCTTAATAATCTTCAATTATACCATTGATAGTTATTTCTTCAATTAAGCTCCATCCATATTTAGTCTCTAATCTAATCTCTCCAAATATGGTCTTGATATGATCTTGCCTTCAAGTAGTAACACATACCTAAAATAGCTCCACCAAGATCTCCAAGATATTTGCCTTCAATCTAAGACTCCTTGCCGTGTCACTATACTTGCCATGTCATCATCTATGCCACGTCACAATGGTTGCCATGTCATCTTGAATTGGTGTCAAATTATGCCAATTAAAGTGCTTTGCACCAACATGTATAAATTTTCTTAGCGAATTTTGAGGCTTTGCTTATTCATGGAATCTGCCTTATGGGTATCCAACCCTTTGTTTCATGCCGTGTCCTTCAATTTGAATTCAGGTGTAGGTAACTCTTCACTGAAAACTTCTCTAACTCAAACCATATATATAGCATATGAATGTGTCTAAGCTAAGATTACCCCCTCCACCACCTTCATTCTCATGTTAATGCACTCCTTATCTGCCCTAGTCTACTTAGCCAAGTGCCAAACTCTAAACCTATGTTGCATTGCCAAAATAACCGTTATGTTACATATAGTCATACTCAAATTCAAGTATATTTTTTTTTAAAATTTATATCTTTTTATTATTTTTATATTTTTTAAAATTAACTTTCTGGGCTTGTTTAGTTGTCATTATAACAATGAGATAGCATATAGAAGCATGGAATTGTCACGGTTTATTAATTTAATTTAAATAATTCTAATTAAAATAAATATATAAATTTTAAATTTTATTTTAATGTATAGTAATTATCAATTAATTTATTTTTTTAAATTAATTATTACATATATTTATTTTAAAAAATTAAATCGTTAAAAAATTGATGTTGGGCTTTGTCAATTATTTGGTTAGAACTTTTGCATATCATTGAGTTAACCAAGTAATCTCATAATAGCTAGTGTCATGCCTTGAACCCAGTCTACGGAGCCCGATACACTGACAAACGGCAGCATATCTATAAGGCCTAGACTAGGTGAGCATGCAAGGCCTCAGATCCTGTTTCAAAAATAGTAGATACTATCTAGCATAAATACAAACTTCAAAGTAAAAGTACTACAATGTGGAGATACAAGAAAATGCAACTAACAAGGATAATAAAAACATAATTATTCAGTATTAGTGTTTAGGTCTACTAGAAAGGTAATAATTATTAACTTGAAAGAAAACTAAAAAGCACTTCGCTCAACAGCCCCTGCTAAGCTATCCTCCAACATACCTTGATCTGAAAAAATTTGATGAAAACATATTTATGAGCTTAAAAGTCCAATAAGTAACCACTAAAACTATTTGAATCATAGCAGTTCTTAAAGACTTAAAAATTAGTACAAAAAAACATAGCATAGTACAATACTTGTTAGATACAATTCAAAAATAAAACAATAAAGCAAAATAGAATCTTTGTTAGATAATCCAGAATATAACTCTCCTAATATACTATTGGCAAAACAAAATATCAGAGATCATTTATTTAAACTTGGTGACCCGAGTCAGAGATTAAGAATTCATTTGTTTACCATTGGTGACCCAAGTCAGATTATCAGAGGCCGTTATTCTCCACCAATGAAACGGTGTGAAACTATACTTTCTTAACAGAGTTACATGTTGACAAGCTCAATGTCTAACCCCTAGTGACAAGGCTAGTGCATAGTTAATTAGAGACTATACTTGTTATGATAAAATATTTCAAGTCCGCAAAAAAAAAAAAACTAACAAAGTAAATGCTAAGAAAATACAGAATGAACAACCAAGTAAAATTCCTACCAAGCATATGATCCCGTTTTTATAATATCAAACTAAGTAATTATTTAAACTTGAACCAATAATATATAAAAGTTATCAAGTAACTAAGGGCTTGTTTCTCATCATTTCTGTTTTTTCAATTTTTTGTTTTTGCTTTGTTTTTATTTTGTTTTAAATTTTTGAAAACAAAAACATGTTTGGATACACTAACTATTGTGTATTTTAAAAAACTGAAAACAAAAACACGTTTGGCTAGCAGAAAATTATTATAACATTTTCTTATCAGTTTTTCAAATTCATATTTTTATATATTTTTCTAAACTTTATTTTCCATATTAGTTTACTTGATTGTATTATTAAATAAATTTAATAACATAATTGGTATTGTATGGGTAAAGAATATCTCATAAAAATTACACCATTTGAAACTAAAAAATATTTTGGGTCTTGCCTTAAAAATTTTAATATATATGTATATATATATATATATATTTATTGGACTTCTCCAATTTTTTTAAAAAAATAAAGAGGGAGGAGGGGCAATATAAAGACATAGTTATAATTATTTTTTTTAGATCAACTAAAAAGTCAATAGCTCAAATAATAGATTTTTACAAGTATTTTTTCATATATATATATATATATATATATGTAGTTTGTATGTTATATCCTAGTTTATAAAAATCAAGGGTTAAACAATCATTTTTCACAAATACTTTCTAAAAAAATAATTTTTTATACTATATAAACTAATTTTATAAATATTTTACTTACAAATATATTTTTAAAAATTATTATTATTAATTTGTAAAAAAAAGTTTTTTTTAAAATAAAAATTTAAAATTTTAAAAAATTAAAAATAAAAATAGAGGGGGGGTTTCATGTATATATATATATACAGTGTATGTTATATCCTACTTTATAAAAATCAAGGGTCAAATTATAATTTTCATAAATATTTTTTCAAAATATAATTTTTATACTATATAAACTAATGTATAAAATATCAAACTCAAATAATAATTATTTCTATATATTTTTACTTAAAAATATATTTTTTTTAAATTATTAGTATTAATTTGTAAAAAAATGATTTTTTATAAATTAAAATAAAAAATTAAAAGAAATTAAAGAATAAAAGAAGAGAGAGAGAGAGAGGGGAGGTTTCATGGTGGGAGGAAGAATTTTGAAAACATTTTAAAAAAAAGTTGAAAACATAAAAATGTTGTTTTTTGTTTTTTTGGAAACATGGGATATATTGTTGCCAATTTTTTTAGAAACAAAAACAAAATGGAAAACATTTTTTACTAGTTTTGTTTCCAAAACATGAAATTGAAACCAAAAAATAAGAATTGGCAACAATGGCAAACGACCCCTAAATAATCCAAATAATTCAAAAATAAAATTAATCAGAAAATATATATATATATATATATTCAAGAAATCAAGAAAAATATAAATAATAAAAATTAAATAAAATATTTGATAATTCAGATAATTCAAAAGAAAAAATATATAATTAATCAGAATTTTAGATAATTACAAGATAATTTTGAAAATAGTGATAAGTATTAAAGTAATAATAATTGACTAATCAACAGTGATTTAATTATCAATCATGAATGTATAAAATAATTAAATTAACAAATTTAGCTAGTGTTAAAAAATATATATAATAGTATAATTTATATGTAATTACTTACTTGATTAGCGATTGACAATACTTCCCAAATCCTACGATAGGTCAAATCTCCTTGATAGGACCTATAGACATATATAATAATATTAAACCCCTCTGGACTACCATGATATCTATTAACACACTAAGATAAATCTAATGACAATTTTACAAAACAAAATCAAACATTCCATGTGTGTGTGTATATATATAAATGCTACCAGAATAAAGAAAACAAACTCACTAAGGACCGTATAATTTTGGGATTAAATGTCTTAATAATTGGGTTAAGATGTAAATGGAGACAGGAGACAGCACATTACAAGGTCTACACCCATTCTGTAAAATGAAATTAATTTCATTTTGCATGCAAAATGAGACATGACAAAATGAGTACCCAGAATGAAATAAGTATTAAAATTTTCAAAAATTTTGAACACACGGTTAGGGTTGAAAATTTTGTATATATTTAAGCTAATAGTACCTATTAGCCTTCTAGTGAATGAAACTAGCTAACTATTCTACCACTGTATTTCCCTTCTAATGCTGCTGCCATCAAAACATCAAACTAAAAAACTTCTAGATGAAATAAGTCAAGACTTTAAGGGCTAAGGTATAGGATAATAGGGAATAAACTCAATCAGTTAGACAATAATGTCAACCATACTATAGCCTATAAACTATAAACCAAACTAGTACAAATTTCAATCTATAAGAGATTTCAATATCAAGATCTGACTGAACATAGACACAATTTTATTAGGAGCAATCTCTAGAAAGTATTAGCACTACAAGAAAACATGGACATTAGGGATGGAATTTTTCCAATGGAATTTTTCTATTGGTGAAAGTCAACATCACCAACCGATTTTGTGACGGAATTCCAATGGAAAAGATTTTGTATCTTAGAACATATTAGTTACTGAAATTCATATTATCATCAACAGAATATTCGGTTAGTGATAGTTTTCATCGGGAATTCCATTGGAAAAAACATAGAGATGAAACTTTAGGTATCACCATACTATCACCAACAAAATTTTGTACTATTACCAACGGAATCTTGGATAATCACCAACGAAATTCGATACTATCACTAATAGAATTTTATATTATTACCAACGGAATTCTATACTATTACCAATAAAATTTTTATTATCACCAACGGAAGTTTTTATTATCATAAACGGAATTTTGTATCATCAGCAATGGATTTTTTATCACCAGCGGAATTTGATACTATTACCAACGGAATGGTTTTTTTATCAATAAAGCACACAAAACTACAAGACAACAACAGCAGTCCCAACAGGATAACTACTTACAAAACAACCCTTAGATTCAACCTAACGCCTTTGGCGTCGTCTTCTCTGATTCCTTTGCTCAACTATTGCACCATATTTGAGAACCGCATGAGCGTCATCTTAGGTTGTCGCTGTGTCTCCCATTACTCCATACCGTCTGCGTAGTCACGACATGTGCCGTGGTTCTATGTGGTACTGTTCCACGTAGATATTTCGCAACTCCGATGCAATGATCGTGCTAAAGTCTCTAGGTCTTATGCTCACCACCAGGTGTGTCTGCGGCACTAATACGTGAGCCTGAACTTGCTCCTGTCTGACAGGTTTCTTGCTGAATTAGTCCATTAGTGTTGGGCTTGATGTTTCTTGGGACACTTCCGAAATTTCTCCTTGCTCATCTGCAACAATAGCAACAGTTCGAGCTTCCTATTCCTCCCTCAATTGTTCCTTTAGAAGATAACTCTCTACTCTTTGTCTACCATATCTTGAATTAGGTGATCCTCATTGTTGTTTGGGTGGCATATTAGCTGACCCTTCAAGTGGCTTGAATCTGGTTGAAAAATCTTCGATATTTAACACAAACACTCCCGTGACATTCTCCTATAACTCATACCATGAACACAACATTATAACAAGTTAAGCGCCTACATGAATGCTACTATCACCGCTTGTTCCAAAAATTCTAATCAATCCTCTTTCGTGGTGCCATTCAATGCTCCTCTGAATCACTATTCAATGCTACTATTACAAGAGCCATTAATGAAGCCTCAGAGAAAGAGAGTTAACTCGGAGAGAGAAATACACACCAACAAAATAAAAAATAAAAAAAAAAGTGGCTGCTTTAATTGATTGGCTATTTATTTCAGTATGTTTTTTTGGGTTTTTCCATGATCATTATGTTTTACTCTCTTTGTATAAAATTGACTTTTCGTGGCCTTCATTTTTTTATATGAAAAATGACACACTGATTCTTTTTTCAAACTAGATTAATAAATTTTTTATTGTACTTATTATTTATTATTTAATTTGTTTATTAATAAATTACTTAGATCAGGGAAATTTCACTTAGTTATTGCTCAAATTCAACAGTTATGCCTTGTTTGGGTACCACTAAATTCCATAGGAATAGTGATGATTCCTATAGAATTTAATGTTACGTAGGAAACTATGATAATAGCTATTTGGACACTAGTTTTGAAGTATAAGATTACCATGGAATGACATAAATTCCGTAGGAATTTGTAAAAGAGAGGAACCTAGATTTTTTTTCCTTTGTTTTTCGGGCTTTCCCTTCTTCTTCTCCAAACACCCGTGTCTTCCCTTCTTCCTCTCCAAACCAACCCTTGGCCCCTCCCTAGCCCTCTTCTCCTCACCAAATCCTCTCCTCCTTCTCCGACGGCTCCGACCCCAATACCTTAGTGCCAAACCCAAGTCCGCTCCCTCCCCCAGCACACTGGCAGCATCACCCCGCTCTCTGCCATGCCGAGCATCATCAGACCCCAGTCTTCGCAGCAGGCTAGGGTTTGTATAGCCGCCGCCATTCAGCGACTGCGGGTGAGATGATGAGTCAGTGAAGTGTTAAGTTATGATGAGTTTGATAGTAATGGCTTGGATTTGGTTGTAGATCTTCTCTACAAGGACTACCAGACTGATCAGAAGTTCACTCTCACAACCTGCACCCCAAATAGAGTTGTAAGCTTCTCCTTTCTATTTTTTCAATTCACTTTTACGGTTTGTTGGTTTGATTTTCTGGCTGTTGACATGCTTTTTTTTCTTGATTTTTGTTTTTGGGGATGAGAGTGGTTTTGTACATTTTGACATGAAAATGGTTTTTATTTAGCATGATTTGAGCTAATTTCTTGACGATTATGTTTGCGAGATGGTGCTGTGTTGCATTGTGTTTTTATGGATGTGATTATGGGGTGTGATTATTATCCAGTTGTCTCGGTACTGTTGTGAAATTAAAGCCACAAATGGCAGCTTGGTATTTTCTGCAGCTTGGTGTTTCATCTGAATACATTCTGCGAAGAGTGAAAAGTTTGATGAGTTTTTTGATATTGCTCTAGTTTAATTCAGGTGGAAATATTTGAATGCTGATGATGGTTTGGGAGTTTAATTGCATGATAAAATTAAAGAAAGATTATGCATGGATTTAGTTAAAGATTGTATGAGTTTAAT
Source organism: Dioscorea cayenensis subsp. rotundata (assembly GCF_009730915.1). Lineage (NCBI taxonomy): Eukaryota > Viridiplantae > Streptophyta > Magnoliopsida > Dioscoreales > Dioscoreaceae > Dioscorea > Dioscorea cayenensis. The sequence goes on along the minus strand of NC_052488.1, from coordinate 11,043,479 downwards.
TTGGGCCCAATAAAACTTTGGAGGTATTTAAGATGATAATTTGACAAAGATTTGGGAATTTAATTGCATTCCGCATATGAAGAAAGAGTATGCATGAATTTAGTATTATTGATTTTTGTTTAAAATAGATTATTGATTGATAGATATGAGTTGTTGCACATCCTCTACCAAGCTCGATGACAACTCTCTTGATAAGCATAACAGACCTGAATATGATTGAATGGATGTATGTTTATATACATATACATTATTTATCCTGGTTTCTCAATCATTCAGCACAATGCTTCTCCTGATTCCATGTGTAATTTATTTGCCATATCTATTTTTCTTATGTTTTCTAGTTATAATGATATGCTTCTGTGTTTGTTTAGCCTACCAGCAACAACCCATTGATCTGCTATTAATTATGAAATTTTTTTAGTTGTATTAAGATGCAATTTTTTCCCTCATTTATTTGGATTGGTTTCACAGCAGACCTTGAATATTGTACTTCAAAATGTTTACAGAAAAATGTTGTTGCATTGTTTTTTGTAGTTCTAAAATGTTGTATTCTTACAAATTGTTGCTGAATTAGAAACCTTGTGAACTAGTGCATTAATTGATAGCTGTTGTTCAGTGCAAATTAGTTAACACTAGTAGTTGCAGTACTAATCCAAATGTTAGGCATTGCTGCATTATTTTTATTTTTATTTTTATTTATATTTTGTTTAGTTTTCCATGATTAATCTCAACAATATTTGTGTTTAATCTTATCCTAATTATTACTTTGTATAGATGGCAAATCAAGAGAAGACCGACACAAGGGCCAAATGGAATGAAAATCATAGGGCTAATCTAGTGAAATTATTAGGTGATTATAACGTTCCCGTGTATCACTCACAAAATGGATTGACTAAAGAGGCATGGAATAGAATATTACGTGACATGGTAACAAAATTCCCTACTTTAAAATGCACGTCATGATTACTAGCGTTGTGCGCAAGTGTGCACACAAACATTGCTCATTGTTCCTCGATTGTAATTCTTTTAGAGTTGCGAAGAAGAGATATTTCCCTCAAACAATTAGCAAGTGCTTCAAATATACGAGGCTTCATACGAAATTCACTTTTACAACGTGCCTCATGACCTTGAAGAATTTCTTGTACATATGCATCGCCTGTTAATATTGATGTATGACAGTGCCTAGTTTCTGAACTTATAGGAAATAAACTTGGTAAAATGGTGAACATGAATTCGTCATCATCTTCATTAATCTTTCTCCATTGATCCAGATCCATATTGAAACAAAAGATTTTGAGACGTAAAAATTTAAGCTGAAGAGAGATAAGTTTACAAATGGCATAAGAGTGTTGGCTTTAAATAGAGAGAAATTGTTAGCGGCTAGTTTTTAAAAAACTCCAACTGCTAGTTTTTCAAAAACTCCAACAGCTAGTTTATTTTTTAAAAAACTCTAATGGCTAGTTTCATTTTCAAATTTAAAAATTCCTATGGAAAAATTCATGCGCACATCCAAACACTGATTCTGTAGGAAATTTTCCTGTAGTAAATTCCATATGAATCATTTTTGAATCCTATGGAATAAAATTCCTACATAAAAATTTACTATGCATCCAAACAGACCCTTAATGTAATAAAATGATAGTAGTCAGGAGCTCGTTAGGAACAAACTAGTTCCTGACCATTATTTATTGCAATAAAATGACAGTGGTCAAGGGCTCTTTCCTTTCTCAGGTAAACAAAGCCTACTGATTCTTGAGATTCAGTAAGTGCTTGATAGATTAAGAATAAAGTAGTGCAATAATGCAACAAGGAGAAAACCAAAAATAAAAATAAATTAAATTAAAATAAAACACTGGTGTACATGAGCAGAAGATAAAGAGAGGCAGAGCATTTTAAAAATATAAAAAAAAAACGAAATATTATGACTCAAACCTGTTTCATTAGACTAATACAATATTGTTTTGAAGAATCTAAGAAACACAATAAAATTTCAGGTATGAACCCTAGAAACATCACTACTATTTTAACTCAAATGCTTGAGTTCTTCTGCCGATTAATGCAGAAATTGTAGAAAATATAAAACTTTTCAACTTCATCAATGAACAACTGAGCACAAACGATCATATTGACAAAGAAAAAAACAAAGTTATTGAAGAAAAAAAATCAACACAAGGAACAAAGGGACAATAACGGCTAGGGTGGAGGCTATGGCGGAGATAAAACGAAATCAGGAAGATTTATATCACCGTAGGCTTTTATTCCAGTTAATATATATACATATATGTCTATAATAAATTTCCAGCATTAAACTAACCTATTAATATAGAAATCCTACAACTTTGTGCCCTGATTTGCAATAAAACTTTGGTTAGTAAAAACTAAGGATAACATTAATTAATGGCCGGAGTTTGAGGAGTACTAGTCCCTTCAATATACCTCTTGCTAATAACTCCATCAACATTTGTGCCAAGGAAGTGAAGCAAACCATTTCAGTGAGTAATAAATACTGATAGAGAATATAATATACTACATAAAATTGAGAGTTGTAATGCATTAAATTACTTTTAAATTTTAAAATTTTATAATAATAATAATAATAAGCTCAACGTTATTACTCCCTCCGTTCCTATTTATCTATCACAAATCCATGTTGGTTTTTATCTGTCATTTTCTAACATCAAGAAGCATTTATTATTTTTTTTTCCAAAATTACCCTTAACACTCTATTCAATTCTCTTCTTCAAATTAAATAAGAAAGAGAAATGTAAATATATAAATTAGGGGTAATTTTAGAAATGTAACTAATTTTTTATAAAATTTTGTGAAATAACTAAGTTTATTGGTATGTGAGATTCGGTTAATCACAACAGATAAAAAGAAACAGACGCGGTATTTTATTATAATAATAACATTGCTTTCCAGCCCCGGCTTCTTCTCGTATAAGTTTTTTTAAACAATTACTCCTAATTAATTTAATTAACTAATTAATAATAATGATAATATTTCACTCTGTTCTTAATATAATGGTCTTAAGCATCGCGAGTGGCCCTTTTTACCTGCCACTAGAGCAGAATTAGGGTGATGCTGCTGCTACATCTGGGAAGAATACGATCTAGCTCCGATCATGGCGCAAAGTGTATGAACCCTAGAAACATTCTGTGTAAGCATGTATATGGCCTTGAACTAATTATGTTTGTTGTTTCCAGTGTTTTGGTTGTTTTTCTAGTTCTGTTCATGATTTTTACGCATCTTTTGAAATCTATAATTCAATGAGTTTTGGTCTTTTTGCTTCAATTGTTTTGATGTTTATTTATTGGTTGTGCACTGGATTTTTTTGGTTTTGCAGCTGGATAATTGCTGGATTTATAGGATCTAAGAGGTCCCTGGGCAACAGTAAGTTTTTTTATTGCAACTGTGATTGATTTGATTTGATGGTATTGTTATTCTTTTCTAGGGTTTTCTTTATAATTTGGATGGATTTGGATTATATAATATTGTGAACGTTGGGTGCTTTGGATTTGTGGAGTTGCATTCAGAGTGATTAAATCATTGAGCTTAAATTTGGATTTGCATTCAAATCCTAAGACTTAAGTTGTCCAGCCCACCATTTCTCATGGTATCTGCAGGTTATACAATGTTTTTTTATCTGCAATATTTGGATTTGTGTGTTTTTCTGTATTTAATTGCTAATTTTAGTTTTTTTGGGTCTGAGTGATGCCGTTTAGGTATGTGAATCGAAAGTTTAGCAACCAGTACAAAGACACGACTGGAGCTAATTTCTTGACAAAAGAAGTACAAATGGAAGATAGGTTATTCACATTATAGGTGAATTACTTCTTTTTCTATTGAATTTTGATTTGCTATAGTATTGCATATTGTTTTGTTTCAGAAAGTTGAAATTCCAATACTAGTGGTTTATTTATTTTAGTGTTATAAAATTTAAAGAATGATTTGAGTGGTGTTAAGTTGCAAATGAATAATTATGAGTTGGTTTACCTGTATTTAATCTAAAACCAAGAAACGGATTTTTTTGGGAGAGAGAGAGATGTAACTAGGAGAAATTAAATGGTTGTTTATTTTAGCTATATTTTAAAGATTTTTTATCAATCATTAAGAGATAACCTGGAGTTGGTAAAGTCAAATCTTGATCATTTAATGTTGCTTTCCATTAATGAAATGCCCTGATTATTTGCTTTCCATTAACTTTTTGATCAATCAAATTGCCTTTGCCACTTTTGGATAATTTTATGGGTTCTAATGTTGTTTTAATTAGAGACTAATTATGTGTTAAGCTGTGTCTTTGATGTTGTTAGGAATCAAGGATCTTTGGTTAAATTTGTAATCTTTTCCTTTTGCCCTTTTGTAGATGATGAGAGCTGGGTCATGCTATTAGGATCTTGGTTTTGTGCTTAGAGCTTATTATATTCTCAAGCACTTGTAAGTCAGGTACTAAGCTGATTGTCTCAACTTATGTAATATTGTAATTAGCCAGGTACTAAGCCAAGTGATAAGCCACTGTGTCTCTCCTTCATAACAATGTTCATGTGAAGCTTGATCCCTTACTTAGTATGGTTTGGCTGTTGTTAGTTTTGTTTTTTGTGTTGATGAAGGTGAAGTCATTTAGGACCTAGCTAAGAACTTGTTTATAGCCACTCCCGTGTAAAACTTCATTGTATGAGGGTTTTGAATTTGTGAGTAAGATTGGTTTATCTTGTTTAACTTAGATTTATTTGGTGGGATGTTTGCCAATAATCAAATGAGTATAAATTGTTGCAGTAGGAAGAGTTCTAAATAAATTAATTTAATGAGTTTAAAATTGTTACGGCAGAGGCTACATCTATTTCTCCTCTGGAAAAGATAATCCTGCGAGTTGTGGTGTAGATGATATATGCTACGAAAGTTTTTTGAAGGTACCTCAATAACTTAAATTCTTTTGAATAATTGGAGAAGACAACAAGCATATGTCCTTTGTGTTTTGCGTTTAAGGTTGTGGTATGGAGATCCGAGTGTTAAATTGTTTGGAGGGTGAAAAAGGGGGAATGAATGACAACATCTTTGTTAAAGTAAATTATACATGGGTTCTTCTCAAACAGTGATTTTTTTAATATATATAAATTTAATATGGACAAGTAAATGTAATATATCATTTTCAAGGAAGAGTGCAATGACATTAAAATGGAAATTTGGTTGTTTATATTATTATTGGGGAAACTGTAAGACTGTTCACTTTGATTCTTAATCATTAGCTTTGGGCATCCTGTCATCATAATGTTTGTGGGGAAAGATAATCTTGATTTGTTGATAGCATTATCTGCAAATTCTTTGCCCATCTAGAGCAATGCAGCTTTCTGATGAAACATTCTTTTATTGATATTGAAAGGGTTGAGGTGAGGCTTGAAGAATTGATGAAGCATTCCATATTCTCGAGGCTACATCAGTTTTAAATTCCGAGCCAACTAGAAGAATTGATGAAGCATTCCATATTCTCGAGGCTACATCAGTTTTGAATTCCGAGCCAACTAGATTGAATTTGTTAGGGAATACTGGGTCCTTTGGTAATAGGTGATCATGTCCAATTAATCAGTTTTTGATATGATTTGTCTACATGATTTGGTATATTAGTGAATTTTTTCCCAACAACTTATTTTATTTTTGAAATGAGTTGTGCACTGAATGATTTGAGAAAAATTCAAAGCATAGGTTGGACTTTTTGGTGGCATCATATTCTGAATTCTATAGATAGAATAATAATAGTAAATGCTTTATTTGTATTCATGAAAGAATACATATTCTGGCTCTTAAAAATCAGATGAATAATGGATACAGACGAATATTGGCCATGTGCTTGCTTAAATGAGCATGGATATATATCAGATCAATATATGAAAGCAGTTGAAGATTACATAAATTTTGCAATGAAAGAGCAGTGGTTTGTTAGTGGTGGTAGAATTAGATGCCCTTGTTTGAATTGTCAGAAACACATGTTTCCAAAACATGATGATGTGCGGTGACACTTATACTACAGTAGATTTTGTAATGAACCAATTTCTAGTGGTGGGTAATCATTAAGAAATAGGTAGGAGGTTGACGAACAATTTTTCAAAACGGTAGAAAATCCATATGCTTCCATTGTTAGAGATGCTTTTTACTCTAATTTTGGCTCAAATATAAATTGTGATAATGAGTAAATATGTGTGGAGCAAGAACATAGTATAAGAGCACCAACCTTTTTTCTTTGATGAATGATGCTGACCAACAATTGTGGTCTGGTAGCACAAAACAAACAACATTTTTAGCCTTGTCACAACTATTAAATTGCAAATCAAACTTCAACATTAGTGAAGCTTGCTTTACTCATCTCATAACTATCATGAAGGGTATGCTACTAGAGAACAATAATTTGCTAGAGAATTATTATCAAATGAAGAAGATGGCAACATTTGGCCTTGAATATTTGAAAATTCATGTATGTCAAAACAATTGCATGCTGTTTAATAAAGAATTTGAAGCGTTAGATTATTATTCAGTATGTGGTCATCCTCGATACAAAATTGAATTATTCAGAAGTGAAGGTTTCAAAAATTCCTTTCAGGATTTTGCGTTACTTCCCGCTTATTCCTAGGCTTCAAAAGCTTTTTATGTTAAAAAATGTTGTGAAGAATATGACTTGGCATGCATACAATCAAAGCTCTTCTAGAGTAATGGTTCATCCAGACGATAGAGAAGCATGGCAGCATTTCAGTTGCAAACTTCAGTTGCAAACATGAATCTTTTGCCAATAAAGCAAGGAATGTAAGGTTAGGGCTATGCACAGATGGTTTTAACCAATTTAAGCAGGGTGCAAGACCCTACTCTTTTTGGTCAGTCATGCTCGTGATATACAATCTACCTCCTTGGATGTGTATGAAGAAACCATAATTATTCCTTAATATGGTTATTCCCAAGTCCGAACAACCCATCACAGAATATAGATGCCTTTTTGAGACCGCTAATGGATGAGTTGCTAATTTTGTGGGGGGTTGGGGTTCAGACTTTTGATAATTATAAAAAGGAATAGTTTTCACTTCCAGCAGCATTACTATGGACAATTATTGACTTTCCTGCATATGGCATGTTATTTGGATGGGGCACTCATGGAAATTATGTTGCCCTTATTATATGACAAATTTGAATCCATTTAATTTAGTACATGGGAGAAAACGATGCTTTTTTATTGTCATCGACAGTTCCTGCCTTCTGATTATCATTTTAGAAGGCAAAGAGATAAATTCAGGAGGAGAGTAGATTATGATCATCCTATTCTACGCTTACCAGATGAAGAAATTTTGAAGGCATTGGACGACTTCCATGATTGGACATTTGGCACAAAATATCCTTCACAAAAACCAAGGGGCTATGGGGTAACTCATCACTGGGTGAAGAAAAGCATTTTTTGGGAGTTACTGTATTGGCATACAAATTTGATCCATCATAATTTGGATGCCATGCGCATATTGAGAAAAATGTGTTCGATAATATATTCAATACCATGATGGATATTAAAGGCAAGACAAAGGACAAAGTAAAAGCACGATTAGATGTAGCAGAATATTGCAAACAACCAGCTTTACATTTGATTAAAAGAAATGGAAAAATATTTAAGCCTATAGCTTCATATGTTCTAAGAAGGAAGATTGATACAGAGTGTTTAATTGGGTCAAACAGCTTAGACTACCTGATGGTTTTGCCTCTAACATAGGGAGATGTTTTAACATTGAAGAGGGCAAGGTCTATGCAATGAAAAGCCATGATTGTCATGTGTTTATGCAATGAATGCTTCCAATTGCGATTCATATTTGTTGCCCTCTCCAATTTGAGATCTTTGTTCCACTGAAATAACTATTGATCATATGGAATTGTTAGGAAGAAATATCATTGAAACAATTTGCAAATTAGAGAAGATTTTTCCACCTGCATTCTTTGATTCAATGGAGCATTTAGTCATCCATTTACCTTACGTGGCAAAAAGTGGGTGGGCCAGTTCATTATTGTTGGATGTACGTGTTTTATAGGCATGAGATTTAGATAGTATGTTTAGCAAGTTTAATGTTTAAGAGCTTTTGTACTAAAGTAAATTGTATTTGCTTAATGTTTTAAGGTTTCTACATAGTCGCAAGAAGAAAGTGAAAAATCCTGTAAATGTTGAAGGGTCAATTTGTGAAGCATATATTACTGAGGAGATTGCTTCCTTTTGTGCCTTGTATTTTGAAGAAAATGTACAAACAAAGTTTAATAGAGTGCCATGCAATGATGATGGAGGTGAGATGGATCACATGGAACGTCTTTCGATTTTTAGACATCCTAGCCGACCCCTGATCTGAATTCAAATAACACTTGATATTTGACAACAAATGAGTATTTGGTTACAGAAATCTATGTCCTAATAAATAATAATGAAATGGTTCCATACATTGAGTAAGTAATATTTGTTTCTTTTTATTTAACTATGTAGTATTGAAAATTATTACTTAATCTAACTTGTACATCACATGATTTAGGATATTTGATGAGAATGTGAGGAGTGAAACACCACATATTACTGATAATAAATTGGAAAAATATGAGAATCCACATTTATGTCATGATTTAAACAATATATAAGTATTAAATTACATACAGTTTATAATCATTTTAGTTTCATATATTTGTCTTCTTATTAAAATTTGATAATTTTTTAGGTCCAAGAGCATTTCTTCAAAATTGATTCTCGTATTGCTCAACCTGCTCATGGTCCATCTCGTTTGGTAATATGCTACAAAGGTTACTTTGTGAATGGTTTCAAGTTTCATAGCAAAGAATATTATCGTAATTGGTCGACATTGAATTGCGGTGTATGCGTGATAGGGAGTTATTACATTGACTATGATCAGGACTTTTATGGTGTCTTGGTGGATATAATTGAATTGGAGCATTTTGGGATTGGAAATCGAGTTATCCTTTTTAATTGTCATTAGTTTGATATAGATAAAGGATTTTATGTGGATTCCTGCCATGGTCTTGTGGAAGTAAATTATAAATTAGTACTTGCTACTAATGGACCATTTGTGTTAGACAGGTAATGTTATCAAGTTTATTATAGCTCTTATCCTTCAACAACTCAACATCGGTAGAATTGGTGGGTTGTGTTCAAAACCAAGGTAAGAAGTAGATTTTTCTTTTCCACTAGTGATCAAGAAGTCCTTGATTTAAATGAAGACGTTTACCAAGAAGTTGAAGTGTCTAGACCAAGAAATGTTATCTACTTAGAAAATCTTGATAATGAAAGAATACTTGTTCATGGTGATATTGAAGAAGTGGATGAAGTCTTAGAGGGTGAGGGAAGAGAAGAAGAAGAAGAAGAAGAAGAAGAAGAAGAAGAAGAAGAAAATGATGAGGACGATGACGATGATGATGATGACGATGATGATGATGATAAAAATGATGATGATGATGATGATGATTAGGAATATATCTACACAATTATAGTGGACTACTAATTATGGCACTATCATAATATCTTATGATGAAGCTTTTAATATATTTATCAGTTTATGATGCAATTTTGTGATAGATTTAATTGTTACTATTTTTTTTTTACAAATATTTATGCATTTATAGTAGAGCATCTTTATTACTAAGATAGTATCTTATTTTCTATGTAAGATATCATCCTTAACCAGAAAGCTTGTATGTGTTTTTAGAGTTTGAATGTTATTGATTGATTTAAATTGTTACCATTAGCATTTTTTTAAAAAAAATATTCAATCACTTATAGGTGAGTATTAATTTTTTGTTTATTGTTTCAAGATATCATGCTCAAAGGGAAAACTTCAAATAAATCTAAAGCTAAGAGAGGCCTTGGAGATGGAGCAGTTGAAGAATCTCCAGTTGTAGCAGCATGGGGAGCATGGTTTAGACCTACTCCATCACCATTGCAGAGTACACCTTTGATGAACCATCCAATTAACCCACATGCTTCATCAACAGAGGTTCCGGAGACCCAAAATCCAGACATTGGGTTTGAAGAAACTGAGGATGCTTTTACCCATGATTTAGTAGGAAGAAAATGTTCAAGAGGTCCAAATAAAATAATACCTACACCTACAAATGCTAATGATCGAGTCTTCATTACTACCTTACATGATGAGTATGTTCATTTGTAATTCCTTGTTTTTATGCTAAAATTGTATGTAACTAATATAAAATAGTATTATTTTGTTGCATTATTGTAGGAAAATTCTTGATCCTAAAATTGTAAGAACAATTACAAAATCTCTACAACTAATCTTCAATGATGCATGGCCAACATGGAGATAAACTCCTAATGATACCAAAGAGGATATGTGGGCAAAATTTCAGGTGTGTATCAACTTTAAATTATTTATATATTTTTAAATGTATGTAGTACACATTACTTATTAGGTATTTTTCATGGTTTGTAATAGGTTCTTATATGTTTGTGAGTAACATGTTATGTAGGTCAATTGGATGCTTGGTTTGTAATAGGTTCTTACAGTAAGATTTTATGTAGTTTTAATAAAAAAGATTTTAATTAATTAAATCATCATTGGTTAGTAATTATTGCCATGTGGAATGGTCCCTCATAGTTCGTACAGAAACACGGGAATAAGTCTACTTCTGTCTAATTCTTTTTACAGGTTTATATGTAATATTAGACAGAGACAGGGGAAATGCTTGATTTTTGGTGACAAAAAAGACCAATTGGCGATTGAAGTTGGTCAAGTGGTGTGATCGACCCACTTTGGCACTTAGCTAGCCAAGGCCCAGACCATTCACACTAGGCCTCATTTGGATAAGTTCTCAATGAGGGCAGTGTCCGGTGTCTAATGGTCATGCAAGGCATCATTTTCTCAGCTGGGGAACAGATCAGGTGGTGGGGTTGCTTGTTGACTACTCTTACGCCCAAGTCTTTGGCGAGTTAGTTATGAATTTGGTGTAGATATTGGTAATTGAAAAGAGAAATCTAAGTTTGAGATTTGTTGACGGAGATGGTGATTATCTTGATATTTGCATTAATGTGCACTAGTGGTACATATTAAGTTTGAGATTTATTGACGGAGATGGTTTATTATATATGTATATATAGATGTTGTATGGTCTAAAATGCCCTTGGTGCAATGGTAAAATGGCAGTCACGTGCGAGGGGCATGGTGAGGTAAGTGAGACTTTATGAATGTTTGAATGAAATTACTAATTGTTAATTAAGTTTAAGGATTGAATTAGTCTTAATTAGATTTATTGCTTTTTTTTAAATATATTTATAGTGGTATGGTGAAAAGAGATTTATTAGTTTTATAATTTATAATTTGATGGTATATATGATTCCTGTTTTTGGATATTTTTTACATTAAGAAGGTTAATTTTGCTTTAAAAAATTTTACAAAAAATTAAGGCTAGATGGACTCGTTAAGCATGTAAATAGATAGTCAGTGGTTTGGTGGGGTCTTCAACATATTCAAGGTGTCAATGGTGGTACTTATTCAAGGTATCAATATTTTATTAGGTAATTTTGATCAATATTAATTATAGGCTTGGTAGCAGACACTAGGAATGACATGGTTATTATAAGAGTCAAAGCATTGTGAATACCAATGCATTGTTTAATATAATAGATGCTTTTTGGCCATGACTTTTGAGTTTCTACAAAGTCAAAACACCATTTCACAATTTTATGGGTCCAAATATGTTCTTTTATACCTACTTAGATAATAATCTTCTAATTTAATATTCAGTTCCTAGCAATTCTTCATATTTTATTTTTCCAAACTAGACTGAAAGTCTGGAAGATGGGGCCATGCATGAATTTATATTCAGTTCACAATGGAGATGCTCTTTTAAATATATTAAATATATCACCCCATGCTTTCTCAATATATATATATATATATATATATATATATATTCATGTTGCTTTTTCACTATGTTGGGCAACACTAAGTTTGCATTAATCTATCTTTATTAAAGTTCAATATTTTGTAGATATTGAGTTGTTGATAAATTATTCATAGCAAAGATATTTTCTATTTTTTGAATTAATGTTGATGAATTGGGTATGCAATACTTGTCTTTTGAAATCCAAAATTTGGCAATCTTCTATTCCATGCAAATAGTTTATTACCTTTGCACTTTAAATATATTGTATCACTTTTATAGATTGAAACTTGTGTTGATAACATTTGATTTACATATATTTTGTTAGGAGAAATTTGTAAGGCCCATAGAAAAAACAAATGTTGTATGAAAAATTTGGTATACTACATGTAAAGAATGATTCAAAGGAATGATGGAACAAGAAAGGAGTAGGGCATAGAAGCATTTTGGTGTTAATGATATTGCTGAATGCAGAGCCTATAATGAAGGTTGGATAAGAGTTGATATTTTGGATTGATTAATTGATAATGTTTGGAATATTGAAGCATGGAAAAATCGATCTCAAAAAGGCAAGCAAAATAGGATCACTGAAAAAGATGGAAGCATTACCAAACATACTGGTGGATCGATTCCTTTTCCGCTTCATGCAGAGAGGATGCCATACATGATTTTTATTTATTAGAGTTACTTTTTTCGCTTTACATTTTTCTTTTAATTTTTATGATGATGCATAATTTATTGTAGCCAACACAGTTAAATTGGAAACGAACATATGGAGAAGTGTTTAATCACACTCACAAACGTGAGAAGGGCCTGGTGATTATATTGATAATAAGTCAAAATCCGTTAGTGTAAGTAATTCTATTTCACAATTATTTTCTTGCACTAACACAAGTTTCATATATGTTTATTATTTTTTTTTATGTTTAATCTAGAACTAATGCAAATTTCATATTTTTTTTGTAGGATTTGTATACTTCTTTAATGAGCCAAAAATATGATGCCAATGAATCTTGTCATCCTAAATTTGATCCGCAAGTTTAGTGTGATGCAATTGGTGGTATGGAGACTACACTGACGCATGTATATGGCTTTGGGACCACGCCACGTTGGAAAAGTCTCTTTTCTACTACTAATAGTACTGGGGAAGCATCCTCAATCAAACTCCACATTCTTTTACCAAAGTTGATAATCTATGAGAAGAAGTGACGGTTGTGAAGAACAAACTACAAAGCTTGGACGATTCACAAAAAAATATAGTGCAGAGTCAAAATGAAATCAAGACTTTTTTGTCTCAAATAATTGAGATGTTAAATCTTGCAACATTTTCTTGGAATGTTGGATTTTCTCAACTTAGGATGAGCAATAGAGGCCAAGAAGAAGATACCACTAATGATGAAGTTTGAATGATGAGAGAGTGATTTATAGAACTTTGGTACTTCATAACTAGTTTAATTGACATATGACTTCTATTATTCACGTTTTGGTTATGTATGAATATGTTTTAGATATGATGAAAGATTAAACTTACTTGCTTCGAATACTATTAAACTTGTATTTTGGTATGAATAAATGATTTTTTTATTATATAGAGTTTGTGAAATGATATTGATTACATGTAATATAGGGAATGAAGCAAAAATAATAATAGTAATACAAAAATAAGAAATACTATCACAAACGGAATTTCATTGGTAATAAAAACTTTTATGGATGGAATTCTATGAGTGATAAAAACTATTAGTGACTGAATTCCGTTGGTAATAAAGACATTTAAGGATGGAATTCCGTGGGTGATGAAGGCTATCAAAGACAAAATTCCATTGGTAATAAGCATATTTAGAGACAAAATTTCGTGGTTAATAAAGAATATTAGAGACGGAAATTCCATTGGTAATAATCATCTTTAGTGATGGGATTTCTGTTAGTAATAAACAACTTCAGTGACAGAAAATTCTGTTGGTGATGGAAATTTAATTGGTAATAAAATACCTTCAGTGACAGAAATTCCATTGGTAATAAATATCTTCAGTGACAGAATTTCCGTGGGTAATAAACACCTTCAGTAACGGAAAATTCCGTTGGTAATAAACACCTTCAGAGACGGAATTTCCGTTGATAATAAACACTTTTAGGGATGGAAAATTTACTTGGTGATACTTTAATATTACCAACGGAATATTTTTTTTCCAACAGAATAGTATCAGCCACTTGCTTTTCAGTGATGGAAATTTCCAATAGAAAATTCCATTGGTATAAGTTATCACCAATGGAATTTTACCTATTAGTGATGGAATTTTTTGTCTCTGTTACCTATGTTTCCTTGTAGCAGTCATGACAATTATGAACACAATCTAATTGGTTTAGCAACAACAATAACCTAACATAACTCAACACTAAACAATTATGCTAGCAGAACCCAACACCAAACCCAATCTTCAGCTAAAGAAATTAAAACTCCCAACATCAATGAAAGATTTTAAAAGAAAGTGAGTATGCCTAACTAGGATAACCTTTACTAGATATTTAAAAACTAGAGTTCATCTAGAACTTTAAAGATTTGAGCTTTGGATGAAAAATCACAACAAGCTTGAATTAAGGAGACTCAACAGAACCTACTATAAACAAATAAAATAAAAATATTTCTGTGAAGATATTGTGATCAAGACTGGAGAACATTTAAAAAACTATATATGCATGCTTCTAGGAATTAACAAAGGCATTACAACACCTATTGAAACTGACAACACACTAAGGCTCACTACTAGAAAGCAGGGCTACTGCAACCGATTTTTACCAACCAATTATTTCTGTAGCTAATTGCAACATGTTTGCAACAGTTTTGTGACGGTTCTCACATTTAAACTAATTAAGTATATTCATAGGATAAAAGTAACCTCTTAGCGTCCAAATTTTGGTTGTTGTTTATGCACCAACAACTCTGCGACCACATCTCAGTTGCAATTTTGGTTGCAATTTTTGTCACTGACAAAAGTCAAATGTGATTTTTGTCACTAATTTTGGTGTGAATGAGAATAAATTATGTGAAATTTTAGTGACCCCACGTTGGTCGCTATTTCAATCTCAAATATGTGACCAAAATAAGTCGGTCACTAAAGTAGCAAATATTTTAATAAAATACAACCAATTTACGACCAAAAATTGCAATTGCCAACTTTGCGATAACAATATGGTCACTATTTTGGTCACAAATAGGTGACCAAAATTTAATTTATCGATAAAGTAGAGAATGTTTAATAAATTGCAACTGATTTTTGACAAAAATTTACCACTATCATAGTTCGGTTGCCGTTGTAGTTGCTAAATTTTGGAGGGAATAGTTAGAGATTAAGCGCCAACTTTGCAACGACATTTCGTTCACTATTTCAGTCATAACTCTGCAACTGAAATTGGATAGTTGCTAATATAACAAATTTTTAAAAAATAAATTGCAACTGATTTATGACCAATATTTGTCACTATTATAATTCTGTCGCAATTGTTGCTAAATTTTGGAGCGAATTGTGAGAGATTAAGCGCCAACTCAGCAACCACATTACGATCATTATTTCGGTCACAACTCAACGACCAAAATTGGGCGGTTGCTAAATTTACTAGTTCGGTTGCTAATTGGCGACTGAAGTTAGTTGGTCACTAAAATATTGAATCGGCTACCAATAATCATTAGCAATGTTAAATTTTTCGGTTGCCATTTAACCTAAGCTAAGTGCGTGAACAACAATGTCCAAATTAAATTTTCTTTGTTGTTTTTATACAATAGATCAATGTAATTTATTAGTGTTCTGATTGATCCCATCTAAATATGAAAAGTTTAGTTTGTGCACTTTCAGTACACGTGTGTCATCATACCAATAATTATTTTTATAGAATATATTATTGGTATGATATCCGTTACTCTTGTTTCTACATTGTATAAAATAAAATAAATATTTTACGTCAATTTCACATAGAATAATAGTATGAAGTCAAATTCACTATCATCGTTGGCTAGTGTGCTCTGGAATTTGTAATGTTATTTATGTATCTTTTATATTTTAAGTTTAACAGTAACTCTTTAGTAACTTTAGTTTTATAACCTCATTAAGTTTAAGCTGGCTAATAATCTTAATTAATCAATATTTATCTACAATAACATTTTATCTTTTACTAATTTATTAATTAATATTTTAACTAAAATATTTGGGTTGGATTTATGTTATTAGAACAATTTTGAATATTTGATGTGATTGAGGGCTATCAAGAAAAGATAATAATTTAATACAAGAATTGTTTTAAATTCACAAAAATAACAATTAAAAGATTAATTTTGTTTGGTTTAAATATTTTAATAATTTTTAAAAAATTAATTATGAATTTATTTAAC
This sequence comes from Dioscorea cayenensis subsp. rotundata, assembly GCF_009730915.1. NCBI lineage: Eukaryota > Viridiplantae > Streptophyta > Magnoliopsida > Dioscoreales > Dioscoreaceae > Dioscorea > Dioscorea cayenensis. The sequence continues at coordinate 11,027,185 of NC_052488.1, read as the reverse complement.
ATAAAATATAAGAAAATTTTAGTTGTTAAAATTGTTTAATATACTATTAATATATGTATTACTTATCTAAATATTAATTTTTATAACAATATATAATAAATGATATAATTATAAAATAAATAGAATTTTATCCACAACTGCATTTATATTTAAATTATTTAGTATATTTGAATTTTAATTTGAATTTTATATTAACTTAAATATATCTTCTAAAAACCATCATACAAACCTTAAAAAATTAATTTTTGATTTATATTTCTCTCCAAGCTTTAAATATATCTCCAAGCCTAGAAATTTTAAATATCTTCTAAAATTTATCCATATATATATATAAAGCATCCTTAAAAACAAAAAAGTTGATCTTGTTTTCCCTACAATCCTCTCTCTCTCTCTCTCTCTCTCTCTCTCATCCTCTCTATCTCTCTCTCCCTCTTGCTTTTTCCTTTTTTTTGTTTTTATTTCTCTCGGCGAGCCTTTCTGTCTTTCTTTTCATTTTCATTTTCATTTTCTTTCTCTCTCGGGCGGCGTGCTTTTCTCTTCCCTTATTTTTTATTTTTTTTTCCTCTCTTTCTTATTTTCACTTGGAGTTTTAACTACACATTAGGATTTGGAGTAGGCATCAAGACACCACCGGCAAGAGTTTTTGGATAGGTACCATACTTAATACTTTTCTTTATCCTTAATTTAAATCCCTAATTTTGATATTTAGGGGGTGTTTGATTTGAAAAAGTGAAATGGGAGTCATTACTTATATTGTGTAAACCTTTGTTTGGGTATGGAATAATGGGAATGAGGGATGTATGATGAAGGAGTGAGTAGGTTATGAAGAAAGAGTCACATTCACTTAAATTTTGAGGGGATTCTTGATTCTTTAACAATGAAATGACAATACTACCCTTACATTAGTATTTTTTTAGATATTAGCCAAATTGTAATTAGTTATTTATATTAGTTAATTAATTGCTTATTATAATATTAACAATAAATTTGGACATTAATTAATATTAATAGTTAAAAAGTAATTATTATGGTTCATAATATATTTATTTAAAAATATATTTAAATTAGTAATTAGTTATTTATTACAATTAATTAATTGTTAATTAATGATATTAATAAAAAATTGAGATTTGATGACCTATTAAAGTTAAATATTTATTTATAATAGTTAATTTACTTTAATATTTAAATATTTTTAAAAATATGATTGTTACAACTCTCATTACTATATATATATAAAAGAACATTCACATAAAGGGCATGATAGTCATTTTATCATGTTTTTCTTTTTTCACTTTTCTCATTCTCAATAAACTGCCTTTCCAATCCTTCCAACCAAATATAGTTATCATTCCCATTGCTTTTCCAATTCCCCTCATTATCATTACTCTTCCACTCCTCTCCATTACATCCCTTGCAACCAAACGCCCCCTTAGGATTTCCCCATCAATCCTCTCTCCCCTCTCTCTTTGCATCTTTTCGGAATTAGGGCATCATTCAAACCCTAGCTTCACAACTTTTTCCTAACGTATTTATTTATTTATTTCCCTTTGCTTTATAATTCTACCAATGATTTGGTTTTTTTATTTTTTATTTTTTATTTTTTATTTATTTGCATAATAGAACAAGTAATATCTCATTTGGAATTTGTAGAACAACTCTCATGTTGGAATATGACCTTATTTTTATTAGCACATAATAAAAAGGGATTTGTATAGTGTCCAAAGGTTTACTAGAAAGCATATGTTAAATGTCAATAGAGTTGATTTGATGGTTATGTTAATCAAATATATGTACACATTCAACATATTAAAGCAATTTAATAACTATTTGATGATAATTAAGTTGGATAAAAAAATATGATAATTAATTAATTAATAAATAAAGAAATGTACATGAGAAGAATTTAATTAATTAACACATAATCATCATATCATGATCTCATCTATCTATAGTCTATAATAATATATAGTAATATATGATCCATTCACTTTTGGTCATGCCCACATCTACTATTGTTCTTTGACATAATAGAAACAAAGATAAGATGGGACAAAGGAATATAATGCTTAATTTTTAAGTGATCAAGCACATCGGAATATTTTAAGAATAAGACAAAAAAAATGATATTTGCATAACATGGGAGCCCCATTACTTTTTTTATATTTTTTATTTAATGTTGGTTTAGCATTATCATAACAAATGTTAATTTAATTTAGTGTTGATCTAGCCCGTATAAGGTAGAATATTACAGAGTTGTTGGTAAATTGTGGAATATATATATATTTATATATATTTATGTGTGTATGTATATATATTGGATGCTTTGATGATAGAGTGGCATTTCTTTTAAAATTCATAAAAATTTATATCTTTGTTGTAATATAAATTTATTCCATTATACATATATATAAAAAATAAAATAAACTTTAATAATTCATTATTAAACCATATTATTCAGTAATTAGTGTATGATCTTATACATAAACACTTGAAATGAGATATATAGAATCCATTATGTAGCCATAGATATTAGGTGTGATTCTTTCTAGCATTCAAAATTCACAATATATGCTGCTCTCTTCACTTGTCTATTTTCATTGACAATTCCTTTCTTTTTATTTCTCTCCAAATGAAACATACATGCATAAATATTCACATAATATTGAACACCATGCATCTCTCTTTTTCTTTTGCTTGGATCATTACTATCATGCTTATCATGCTTTCCATTCTACGTTCACAATAATCATTTAGATGGTATCCATTACAACATTAGAAGGTAATTTATCTAAGTTTGATATGTAAAGATGCTTGTTTCACCACATATAACTATATATGCCTTGATCCTTTTAATTATGTGGAGATTGATGATTTTTTTTTTTTTAATAATTATCCAATCTAGTGCATTGTGGGATGCACCTTGTCATTTTTAATATATGTCATTTTGCAGTTTAAGAAGTAGCATGGCCAATGATCGTAGTTGGATGCACAATAGAATTTTTAATGGCATTCTTAATAACAACTTTCTAAATGGTGTTGAGAACTTCTTAAGTTTTGCATTCTCTCAAGAAAAGTATGTGCATAGAGACAACATTAGATGCCCATGTAAAAAATGTAAGAACAAAGTATTCCATGATAGAGGGGGAGTTAAGTTTCATTAGTATTCCAAAGGTTTTATGGATAATTACACTAGATGTGATGCACATCGGGAGCCTTTTCGAAGTGAAATCAACATTGGTGAATCATCAAGCACAATGAGAGATGAGTTTTTGAATCCATATAAGGATATGGTGATTGATGCTATAGGTCAACAAATTAATAGGAATCATGAACCCATGTGTGAACAAGAGTTTCCTAACTCCGATGCACAAAAATTCTATAATTTATTAAAAGATGTTGATTGTCTTTTATGGGATGTTTGCAAAACACATACTAAATTGTCGGCTGCATCAATTTTATTAAATCTCAAGTATGAAAGTAATATGAGTGAAGTGTCCTTCGATCGCATGATGTTAGAAGTTAAAAGCATGATGCCTGGAGATGAAACTTTAGTTGGTAACTTTTATGCAACAAAGAAAATGATGAGCAAACTCCGGCTTTGTTATGAGAAGATACATGCTTGCCCGAATAATTGCATGTTGTATTATAAGGAGAATCAAGAGAAAACATATTGTACATTTTGTGGTCATCCAAGATATAAATTAGGAAGATCTAATAGCAAGAAAGGCATACCGTACAAGGTATTAAGATACTTACCATTAATACCAAGACTTCAAAGGCTATATATGTCAGGAAAGACTGCTGAACACATGACATGGCATGCTTCTGCACACGATACTGAAGTTGTTACACACCCTGCTGGTTGTGAAGCATGGAAGCATTTTGATCGTTCTCACCCTTCATTTGCATTTGAAAAGTGCAATGCACATCTGGGCTTATGCACAGATGGGTTTAATCCATTTGGTCATTCTTCTACTCATTATTCTATTTGGCCAGTATTTGTCACTATAGACAATCTTCCACCATCAATGTGTATAAAAAAGGCTTTTATCTTTCTCAGCTTGATTATCCCAGGTCCATAAGGTCTAGGCAAGCATATAGATGATTTTTTGCAACCTTTGATAGATGAGCTCAAGTTATTATGGGCTGATAGCGTTCACACTTATGATATTTCAAGGCAACAAAACTTTCAGATGAGAGCAACACTTTTATGGACAATAAATGATTTTCTTGCATATGGTATGTTATCAGGATGAAGCACTCATGGAAGGTTGGCATGTACTTATTGTATGGAGCACACACGGTCTTTTTTCTGAAAGAATGTAGGAAGACATCTTTTTTTATTGTCATTGTCAATTTCTCCCCGCGGATCATCCTTTTCGAAAAAATAAAGAGAAATTCCTTTAGGGAAGGATTGAGAATGGTGACATACCACCTAGATTATCTAGCGAGGAAATGTTTAGATGTATATCTATTCTCCTAGATAACACATTTCACACAAAATCAAGCTCTCAAAAGATACATGGTTTTGGGCAAGAACATAATTGGGTGAAAAAAGTATATTTTGGGAGTTGCCTTATTGGCGAACTAATCTTATCCGTCATAATCTTGATGTCATGCATATCATTAAAACTGTGTTTGAAAATGTTATTAATACTATTATGGATGTGAAGGGGAAAATTAAAGACAATGTGAAAGCAAGAATTGATATAAGAAACTATTGTAAGCAGCCTCAATTGGAATTGAAAGAAGTTAATGGAAAACTGATGAAGCCTAATGCATCTTATACATTAACCAAGGAGTATATCAAAGATGTATGTGAATGGGTGAAGGAATTAAAATTTTCAGATGGATAAGTTTCAAATATATAACGTTGTGTCTCTTTGGATGATTGCAAGTTTATTTGGATGAAAAGCCATGATTGTCATGTGTTTATGTTGAGAATGCTTCCTATTGCCATCCGTGATCTTGTGCCTAATGATGTTTGCGATGCATTAACTGAGCTTAGTAGTTTCTTTAGAGAATTATGCTCAACAGAAAAATATTATCATCACTTTATGCAAATTGGAGAAAATATTTCCCCCAGCTTTTTTTTATTCTATAGAACACTTGCCAATACATTTAGCTTATGAAGCCAAAGGCCAAAGTGGGGGCGATAAAATATAGATGGATGTATAAATTTGAGAGGTAACTCTTGAACTTATATCTTCTTTAATTAATTTGTTTATTCTGGTACATTTATTACTTTTTTTAATTTTAGGTATATGCATCATTTGAAGAAAAAAGTAAGAGATAGAGCCAAAGTTGAAGGCTCCATTTGTGAGGATTATATCATTGAAGAGATTTCTACATTTTGTTCCTTTTACTTTGAGCCACATATACAAACGAAGTTAAATAGAGTGCCTCAAAATGGTGACGGAGGAGATGTGTTTCCCAAGGAACATTCATCGGTTTTCATCTATCCGGTCATCCATAAGGAGAACCAAGAGAACGTAGGGTTTTGACTCAAAATGAGTATGATGCTGCACATAGATATGTTTTGTTGAATTGTCAAGAAATTAACCCTTTTGTTGAGTAAGTATATATTGATATTCTTGTTACTATTTGATTATTAGAATATACTAGGTATATTTGCTAATTGAAATTTGCTTGTTTATAGGATGTTTAACTCATATATTATGGATTCTAATCCAAATATTGATGAGGTAGCTCTAGCTGAAAAACGCGACAAAGAATTCCATCATTGGTTAAAAAACTATGTGAGTGATATGAATCGAATAATATCTTTTAATATAATATTAACAAACATTATTCATTTAGTTTTTATTTTTATCTCAAAGGTGAATGTGGAGGCAAACACTATTGATAAGAGAATAAAGCTCATGGTACATGGCCCATCAAGAATTGTTACATGTTATAATGGTTACTTTTTGAATGTGTTCAAATTTCACACAAAGTCATATGGGAATTATAAAAAGACAATGAATTCTGGTGTGTGGGTGCGAGGAGGCTATAATGATTGCAATGATGAGTTTTATGGTATGTTGGAAGATATGGTGCAATTAGAATATTTGGGGTATGGAGATAAAGTTGTGCTTTTCAAGTGCTATTGGTATGATAACAACAAAGGAGTTAAGCATGATAATCATGGTTTTATTGATGTTGCTTATAAGTCGAGAATGAGTTTGGATGACCCATTTGTATTTGCACAACAAGCTCAACAGATATATTACACCAAATATCCTTTTAAGAAAAGAAAAGATTGATGGGCAGTATTTAAAATAAGATAGAAGCATATTATTGATGATGTTACAAATGATGAAGATATTGAATAGCAAGAAGATGAGGCATTCCCACATATAGATTTGACGACCACCATTGAAATTGATGATGATAATACCCTTATTCGAGATGGTTACACAGTGGAAGTACCTTTGACTAATAGCACACAAAGCATACGATGTTTTGATGATGAAGATGAAGATGAAGATGATGAAGATGATGATGATGATGATGATAAAGACAATGGCGACGATGAATCTATTGATGATGAGGATGATGATGCATGATTTCAGAATTACGTTACATGAAGATTAAGGAAATGGACTTGGTCATTTTGTAATATATATATATATATATTTCTAGTTTTATTTATGTCTCAGTGATATTACAAACAATATGCTTTTTTATTTTATTATGATTTTTGAAGTTTAGTAAAGTCATTGATACAAGTATACTTCTTGAATAACTATAGCTATGTAATGTAATGCAATGTAATTATGTTTGTTCAAATTGATTAACATCTTGCTATTTAAATGTTTCTAGTGTCATTATGCCTCGCAAATTAAGAGAAGGAAGAGGAAGTAATGAGAGGAAGGAACGTGATCAATATCATGACTCAACATCTAACTCGGCTCAAAGGAGAAGTTGTCCGAGTTTAGGCACTACACTATCATCACATTCATCCAGTCGGCAACCATTGGTTATTAATGGAATAAGGTTGAGATTTTTTTTCTAGCTTTTATAAAGTTTTATTTTGTCCTTATGTTGATCCACTAAATTTGCCTAGTAATTTTTGTTTTGCATGTTTTAAGTTTTCCGAATTCAATTGGTAAGATCATCACAGATGACTTCAAGGGCAACATAATTGATGCGTGGCCTTCATGGACTAGCATCCCTCTACATATTAAAGATGCTCTCTTCATGAAATTTAAGATTATTTATATATTTATATGTTAAATTTTTAAATAAATATTAAACATTTATTAAGATATTTTACATAATGTTAAAGATGCTTTTGTATGCATTTTGTTAAAGATGTCCGTTTATACATTTTAATGACTTCCACTACTTCAAACCATTATGTTAAATAAATATTTTATAAAGTTTAAGAGACATTGTTTTCTATTTTTATTTATTTATTTATTTTTGGTGTTTTGTTTGATTAAAATCTAAGTAGCTACTTTGTTTAGCAAACCATGCTCTTGTTTATCTCTTTTGTTTTTCTTTGTTTGTTGTTGCATTACTCTTTATGAAATATGCAAGTAGAATAACATGTACAAACAAATGCTCTAATGTAGAGGTATAAGTGCAAAATTGTCCTACTTGGTGGTTAGATGCTCTTTACATAATGTTCAATTTAAGATAGGAACATATTTATTATGATGATTTTTTTGTTTCATGGAATTGGTAGGAGAGATTTTATTGGGATCTGTCATAAGAACATTTTGTGAGGAAAATCTAGAATAAGCTTCCTGCAAACCACTACAAAGATGGTCTAAGTAAAGCAAGAGAACTTGCAATGAGAGATGGAACATCCATTACAGCTTGTCATAACAAAAATCCATATTGGATACCACCTGACATTTGGAACAAGTTGATAGATAAATTCTGGGGTACTGAGAAATGGCAACAAAAATAAAAAAAAGCATCTGATAATAGAAAATCAGGAAGAGAAGGGTCATTAGCAAATCATTGTGGGGGATTAAGAGGATTTGAAAATACAAAGGCAACACTAGTAAGTTTTCTTTTTTCTTTTTTTTTTTCCTTTTACTTTAATATGTTTGAGGTTACTACACTAATATAAGTTTTTGTGAATAAACATCATTTGCTTTAATTTTTTGTAGGAAAAGGAGTACAATTGTGAAGTTACATATGTTGAGGTGTATAATCGAACCCATCAAAAAGACAAGGGGAACGGTCCTTTTGTTGATAATAAATCAAGATTTATTTATGTAGGTTCCCATCTTTTAGCTCTTAATAGTTCTATCTTTTACTTCATTTCATAATGTTTAAATTTAAATACAGGAAAAATTTGAGGAGATTGCCAAACAAAAGTATGGTGAGGACTACATGAATAATGAAGAATATAGTTTTGAACTTGTGTGGTCGGAAGCATGTGGTGGGCCAAGCAAAGGATGACTATATGGTGTTGGGGATGTCTCATTGTTAAACTTTCATAGATTACCCTCTCAATCTATGAATCAAGAGCAAGCCCAACAAGAACATGAATTACAAGAAAAGATAGAAAAGCAACAGGAGAAGATAGAAGAACAACAGCAACGCTTAGATGAGATGGAGTCAAAGAATGATTTATTAGAAAATGAACTAAAAGAGGTGAAAAGTCTACTAAAATCTTTGCTTAAAAGTCGTCGTATAACTAAAACATCTATGTCAAGTATTTAGTAGTGATGCACTATTTATTTTTTTATTTGTTGGATATTTAAAAGTTTAGTTTATTGGATGTTTAACATGCTTAACATTTTTAATAACTATTATTGATTACTTTAGAATATTGCTACAGGTGTAATGAATAATTTCTGTAAAGTAGCATTTTAATATAATTGTTATTTTCAGTTTTGATGTTAGCAATTGCATTTAATTGTAATGTTGCAACCAGTGTTAGCAAATTAATTTGCAACCGATCTGTTGAATGATAATTAGCAACTGAAAATCAGTTACCAAATAATGACCAATTCTACAACAAGAAGTTAAGGTACTAGCAACTAATATCAGCAACTAAATTAGAAATTGTGTTAGCAACTAAAGTTAGCCACTAATAAAACAGTTATAAAATAGCTACCGATTTAACAACTAGAAACAGTTATAAATGTAGCAACCAAATAGCTACCGAAATGAAGTTGGTAAAATACATCGTACTAGCGACCGATATGCTAGCAATGGATGGGTGACAAAAAAATAGTAAATAAAATAAGTTGCCCCATGTATTGATTAGCTACCAATTTATAGTGTCTGCGACACAAAATGGTGGTTGTAACTCTTTGTGACTGAATATGAAATCAGTTGCAAACATATTTACTACCATGGTTTTAGCCACCATTGATTGTGACAATCAATTTGGTGGCTAAATTAATTTAGCCACTGAATTTAATACATTAGCTACCAAAAATATCTGTTGCAAAAGCCCTGATTTCTAGTAGTGACTTTAAGATTTAAATCATTTGAGAAAATAGAGACACATGGTCAAGCCACCAAAACTAGGGTGATAGGCTAACCTTGAATTCGAAAACCACTTAAAACCTCATTTGAAAACCATGCTCACAAAGAACTTCTTGTCCCTTCCACCCATACCACTATAGCAATGATAGAGAGGAAAAGTGTCATTCCCTGAGCCCGAGGCGTCGACAAACGGTCGCTACCTACAAGGTCGTGATCAAGTAGGCACGCAAGGTCTCATTACTTGTTTCACACTGGTGAAAAACATCTAACATAAGTACTATACCTTAAAAGTAAAGGAAGGGTACAATGTTTGAAAAACAACAACAAATAACAATGTCTGATATAACAACTAAACAAATATAAGAACCAAGTCGACAAGAAAGGGAGTTTATTAATCTGCTAACAACTAGGCGGTAGCTTGCTCAACGTCCCCGCTAAGCTATCCACCACCCAACTTTACTCTTGATTTGAAAGGGAAAGAGAACAACTTAATGAGCCCAGTAAGTAACCACTAAAAATATCAGAATCACAAAAAGTTTAATAATTTCAAAAACATACTCAAGTGTGACATCACACAATAAATATTAGAAAGAAACCCAGAAATCAGAATATTTCAAAACAGATACCATTTATCAATATAACAAGCATATAAGTCCCCAAAAAAACTAATGTCCAAAACAAAACATCATAATTCACTTATTTAAACTCAGTGACTCGAGTCAAATTTCAGAGCTCATTTGTTTACCCTCGGTGACCTGAGCCAGAATGTTAGAGGCGTTATTCTACACTGACAAAATATTGAGAAACTATAGTTTCTATGTTAGAAGTACATGTCAACACGGTTAGTGTTTAACCGCCATTAACAAGGTTAGTGCATAATTAATCAGTGACTAATTTCTATGTTTAAATATTCTATGTTTGCAAAATAATAAACTATCGAAGTCAAAATTGAACAAGTACAGGTATTCCAATGATCCCTTTTTTTTATATCAAAACAATCAATTATCTAAACTTGAACCGACAAATAAAAAATTATCAAATAACTAAATAATCCAAATAATTTAAAAATATAATTAATGAGGAAACAATATATATACATATATATAATTTTTCAGCGATTCAAAGAATTGTAAATAATCATAAGTTAAATAAAAAAACTAACTCAGAATTCAGCGATTCAAAGAAGTGTAAATAATCATGAATTAAATAAATAAACTAATTCAAAATCCAACAATTCACAGAAATCTAAATGATCATAAACTAAACAAATAAAACAACACAAAAAGTATCATGAATCCATATGTGTCCTATAATTAAAAAAAAAAATAAGAAAATAACTAAATGAGCCGAATTAATATAACATCCTTAAATAAGCAAAATATCATAAATCAAATAAATCTAAAAATATCACTAAATGCTAAAAGAAATGATCAAGATAGTCATAAAAGTCAGAACAAATAATATATAAATGCTTTTAACTGTAAAATCTAAATTAATTAAAAAAAAATATGTAGATCATTATCGGAAATCGAAAATTTGTATATATATATATATATATATGTATGCATATATGTACAGATTTATATGTGATTTACTAACATGTCTAACACCAAAAACTAAATGCATCTCGAAATTAGGCTTCCACGAAATATCCTATATCTGAGAACACATTCCAAGGATATTAAACGCTAAATATGCTAAACACACACAGGGATATATAGTGAATCAAATTCCCACATTAACAAGCACAATACTCAAAATATCTGACAATTTAATATATATATATATATATATATGTTAAATAAGTGGACACCAACACTGGAATTAAATTCCACTCATCCATCATATATATATACACATATATATCTTAATAAATCAAACATAGAACCTTCACTAATGGCTATGAAGTCAAAGCATCTAAAGACATTATGCATTAAATTGGTCAAAAGGAAATGAACCAATATTTTTCCAATTCCTTCAAACCTGACAGATAGGAGTAAAAGAAAACATTGACCTAAAATACAGAGCTTATAGAAATTTGACAAATTAACTCAATTCTTAAACATTTGATCAAGATTTTGAAAACTGTCATAATGTATGCATGCTCCTAACACCTTCTAACACAATCCCTAAACACTAAGTCAAGGTTCGGAAATCAAAAAGAAAAATACAATGGAATCTAAGCTTCAATAAGATAACAAAAATTAAACTAAATCTCTATACATAAACAAAAAACTAACCCCTCAATCCAAACATTTGAATTAACTGATCAAGTTTAGAAACAAAAATTAAAATTCTACCCCTTGGCCAAATATCCTTAGAAGAGAATGCTTACCTCAACAATAAAAGTGACACAAAACCATTAAGGATGGGGCTTTTCTCCATCCTCACCATTGACACCACACACAAGGAGAGAAAAAAAATGAGGGTAGGTCTCTTCCCTTTTTATAACGGTGATAAAAAATGGTAGAAGGCGAAGAGACGGCTAGGGTTTTGACAACTGAAAAAGAATATAAAATGGTTTTTTTTTAACGTAACCACCTAGCATACCTAAATTAAAAAAGAATTATTCTTTTGGGTGGGGCCCACAAAAAGGCTTCAAAATTCTCTTTTTTTTAGAGAAATAAAAAGGATCACCTAAGGAACTGTGAGTTAGCCTTTGGTAATCATCCATGCATGTGATTGAGAGGTCTTGAGTTCAATTCACTTTCTATCTCTCAGATTACAATTCATTTTCTGGGTTCTCTGTGGAAGTTTTGTGTAAGGAATACCTCTCATTCTCCTATTCTGAGTTGCATGGCGAGGGTTTTATCCTTAACTGGTGCACCTCCATACCTGTTTGTCCTTTGCTGATTTTGTCAAAAGAAAAAAAAATTTGGGGTCATATCATAACAAACCATTAAATCAAAAATTTAAAACCAACAAACTAACATAAAACCAATCAAATCTATTGAATCAAACAATAAAATCAACAAAATCAATATATATATATATATTAAGAAGAAATTATCACATACCTGATCGTGGCACAGATGGAGGTGTCGGAGGATCGGGCGATGGGGGTTGTTGTCAGATTTCTTGGAGAAGGGATGAGGCGCAGTTGGAAGAGATGGAGACTTTGAGAAAATCCTACAAAGTAGTTCAGTCATTTTAGAAAATGGTTGAGGGTATTTGTTAAAATGGCCATGAGATCATCACATCATTCTATAGTATTATAGTATGTTGACTGTGTATGTGGTTTTGCATTTTGACCCTTTCTTTTTTTTATAATGATCAAAGTAACTTACTTTTTATTTAACATTTTTCAAATGTTGTTATTATTATTATTTAAATTTCATTTTTTTATTAAAAACAATTTATTTTTGAAAAAATATGATATTAAAATATCAATTTTATTTTTGGAAAAATTTTAAATCTAATTTATTTAAATTGGATTAAAATATATTTCTTTTAATTTTATTAAATATCGATGTGATCTTTTTGAATTTTACTAGCCACTTATAATCATAATTTGGTTTTTTTTTGACAAATACAGTAAGTGTAATAGTAATGAACATGTGCACAACAGAGGATTAATTGTTTGGAGATTAAGCTGCAAGCTCGCTTCAACACTGAGGACCTTTATGGCACGTTATGATTGGGGACGCTCCACCAATGAACAATAAATCTTTACTCACCATTTGTTTGGTGCAACTTGAATACTCAATTCTTCCCATATGAGTGAAATGCCTTAGCCCTTAGGATAGCCCAACTTTGGTCATAAATATTTATTAAATAATAAATTCATAAGCTTACAAAATATCCATAAATAACAACAACAACAACAACAACAACAACAACAACAATAATAATAATAATAATAATAATAATAATAATAATAATAATGAACTAATCTATATACAATGAATAATAATATAATAGTTAATATAATTTAAAAATATTTATATGTGTCTAAATAAAACAATATTTTGATTATAAGTGGGAATTAAAATTCGGAAACCATTCCAGATATATTTAATAAAAAATAAAACAATATATTTTTTATACAAATTAAAATAAATTAGATTTTAAAAATTTGCAATAAATACTTGATATTTTAATAATAATATATTCTTCAAAAAATAAATAGATTTTTGATAAAAATGAGAAAATTTAAAAATAATAACAATATTTAAAAAACAAAAATAAGTTACTTTGATGATTATAAAAAAAATCAAAATAATAATAATAATAATAATAATAATAATAATAATAATAATCATACTATAGAATAATGTGATGGCCCTAGGGCCATTTGGACAAATAAAATAACCTTAGGGCCATTTAGATAATTAAAAATTTTTATAGCGCCATATTGGAAAATAGCCCCCTTTCTAATTATTGTGATTTTTTTTTAACTTGTTTTATTTTTTAAATCCAATTTTATCATTTCAGCAATCGTGAGCCCACATTAGGGATGGCAACGGGTAGGGTATGCCAAAACCCTTACCCTTACCCATAAACCCTACCCCATACACGTGAGCTACTCGAGATTGGCTCGGTCAGTACTCAAATTCGATTCGATTTTTCACGAGCCGAGCCGAGCTCGAGCCCAAATATACTCAACTGATGAGGCTCGCAAGCCTAAACGAGCTTATATAATATATATTTATATATAATATATATAAATATATATATATATAATATTATAATATATATATAATATAATATACATATTATATAATATTAAATTATGTATATATTAATTACAAAAATATATAATTATATAACTATATTAATATTAGATTACTTATATTATATATATTAATATATATTATGATTATTATCCTAACCTAATTATCTAAACTATTCAACTAGATTCAAAATTAACCGATAACCATTCAATAATCAATTAGATAATTTAGATTCAGTAATCAAATCTAACTAAGAGTAAAGAGACTACCATCCATCACTACCCTAACTCTCATGGTCACGGGTCATGACTCACAAGCTCACAGCCGTCGTCTCCTCCCGCTGTCCAGCCCGTCCCAAGCCACGAATCCCAAATTCCGACCTAGTCGGCCAGTCCTCGTCGGGCGTGATGGCGTGGCTCGAGCTCAGATCACTTCTTTGGTTTTTGTCGACCTTGTGACCTTGTCTTTGCCGCCTTTGACCTCGTTCCCCTCGCCGGCCCGTGAGTATATAGCATCTTCTCCATCTCACCATCTGTGATCCATCTCAATCTCTTCCCGCAGTCTCCTCTCTTCGATTTAGTTCCCTAGTTCCTCCACAAATCCCTCAAGCTATGCTCTCATCTTCCACTGTCGCCTGAAAGCAAATCAAAGTAATCCACTCCCATAAGTTTCTCTCTCTCTCTCTCTCTCTCTCTATATATATATATATATATATATATATATCTTGCTCTTTCTCTTTGTTTTCTTTGAATCGAATTTTTTTCCCATCATGTACTTTCCCTTTTCGAGATGGCTTGGATGTTGTCCATGTTGATTCCTTGGTTTTATTAATGTATGTAATTCATTGAACTATTAAGTCATGTTGATCTCTTTTTCCAAAAATCATATTTTTTTATTGATTGTAATGTGTTACAATTGAACTTTTAGATTACTCGACCTACATTGCTATCTTTGTTTTGTGATAATTTGGATGTGAATTTGTGTTTAGTATGAAAAGGTTCAATTTGTTGGTTCTATACTTTTGTTATGTTTTGTTAAATTTTGTAACTCATTGCCTTGTTGATTTTGATGAACAAAGCAGGAAATTGAAAAAGAAAACTACTGTTTATTTCGACCATCAAAAGAGCCTTTGTGAAAGAATTATTTGTGGTATATGCTTTTTCTTGCAATTTACCTTCAATGAACGCATTATAAGTATAACAACCTAATTTTGTTAGTTTATTATGTAGATGTCATCTTGTCAAATTAATTCAATGACTAGTCCACCATTAGAAGATGAATGTTCTTCAAATGCTGCCACCAATACCAACATTAATACAACAACAACAACAACAACAACAACAACAACAACAACAGCAACAACAAATACAAGAGAAGATGAGACATTTGAAAAGAAAAAAAAGGCAAAAGGCATCATCTGTTTGGTCTGAATTTGTTGAAGTTATTCTTCCAAATGGGGATAAGAAAGGACAGTGTGTCCATTGCAAGACTAGGCTCTCCATACTTGCAAGTGGTGCCACAACACACTTTGCAAGGCATTTGAAGACATGTTCATTGAGAAAATCTGTTTTAAGTCAATAAACAAATTAGTTTTGAACAAGAAGAGAAGGAATGCTGTGGCATAGCAATAACACCGGCATTTTTGGATGGCAAATTAGACATGGGAAAGATGAGAGAGGCAGTTGCTCATTGGATCCTAATGCATGAGCATCCATTTTCCATTGCTGAGGAGGAAGGTTTTAAAATGATGCAACAAAGGGGCATGCCTCAATGGGAAAAGATTTCTCGTGTCACAGCAAAGAAAGATTGTATGCTTATGTATGAGAATGAAAAGAAGAGGTTGTTTGCATTGTTGAAGAATGTCAACAAAATCAGCTTGACAACCGATATATGGATGTCATCACCTAAAAAGATGGAGTACATGGTTGTGACAGGACACTTTGTTGATGTTGATTGGAAACTACATAAACGTGTTCTTAATTTTGTGCATCTTACTCCGCATCTTCGTGGCATTGACATTGCTGATGCTATTTATAAATGTTGCAAAGAATGGGGAATTGAAGGTAAGATGTTCACAATCTCGGTGGATAATGCTTCAAAGAATTATGTTGCTATTAGAAATTTGAAAGACACTTTTGCAAGACATAAGAAGTTGCTTTGTGGTGGATGAATGTTTCATGTTCGATGCACGGCTCACATTTTGAACATAATGGTTCAATTTGGTCTTTCAAAGATTGAAAGTGTCATTGAAAATATCCGTGATAGTGTGGTTCATATTAAGCAATTTGAAGGGAGGCTAATTATGTTTTCTGAGATTGTACAACAGTTACAATTACCTTATAGGAAGTTGGTGCTTGATTGCAAAACAAGGTGGAATTCAACTTATGAGATGCTATCAGTTGCATTGAAGTTTAAAGATATTTTCCCAAGATACAAAGATCGTGATATCACCTATTATTGTTGTCCAATCAATGAAGATTGGGAAAAGGCAGAAAAAGTGTGTGAAATTCTTGAAGTGTTCAATTCCACTACCAATATTATTTCTGGAAGTGAGTATCCTACTTCAAACTTGTTTCTAAATGAAGTTTTTCGTGTGAAAGAAGTGTTAGATAGAAAATATCAAGAGAGTGGAGATGGAGATAACTTCATCTTTGACATGGTTACAAGTATGAAAATCAAGTTTGACAAATATTGGGGCGAATGCAATTTGTTGATGGCAATTGGTGCTATTTTGGATCCTAGGTGCAAAATGAGAGCTATTGAGTTTTCATTTCCTAGAATGTATCATTCTTTGTAAGTACAAACTCATATTATTGATGTGAAAAATTGTTTGTATGAGCTTTACAATGAATATCTTGTTGAGTATCAATCCATTGGTTCTGAGAATAGTGCTGAAACTACATCAATTGGTTGTACAAGTAGTACAAGTAGTGCAAGTGGTTCTTCTTCAGGATGGTCTCAATTTCAAGCATTTGTGAAGATAGTTGAAACTATTACTCCCTAAAAATCTGATTTGGATATTTATCTCGAAGAAGGGTGCTTTATTTGTGATGGAGATTCTCGCAAGTTTGACGCTTTGGAGTGGTGGAAGGCAAATACCTTAAAGTATCTTGTTTTGTCTAAGATGGCTAGAGATGTTCTTGCTATACCTATAACTACTGTAGCTTCTGAAATCACTTTTAGTGCCAGTGGACGGGTTATTGATTCATATCGTGCTTCATTGTCTGCTAATGCTGTACAGTGTTTAATTTGTGGAGGTGATTGGTTGCGTTGCCTTCATTGTGTGAAGAAAAAGAGTAAGGTATGTTTATTAAGTGTTTAGTTTTTACTTGATATGTGTTACATAGTAAGTAACACATATCAAGTTTCTTTTAATAATGCTTACTTTCTTATTGTAGAAAGAGAAGAAAGCAAAGGAAATTACTCTTCCTATCAATCATTGATCTTTTTTGGAAAATGCTTTGAGTGGTGGTTCAATCTTTGATTTATGAAACTTTTTTGTTGTATTTTCAATTATGATGAAACTTGTGTTTCATTTGGATTATTTAATTAAGGATATGTTATTTGTGTTATTTGTATTTGGATCTTGGAAATTTTATTTGAATATGTTGTATTACTTTTCCTGTGATCCTATCAAACATTGTTCTTAAAGTAGAGGATATGGAATGTGAACATCATGAAGTGCAATGGCAGCCTCTGAGATTTTCCATGTTTTTTCTGGTAAATTTTGGTCCTTTTTTATCCTCTCGTTTGATTTTTCATTTTGGATAATTCATTTGGTATTTGATAGATCTTTTGATTGATTAGAGATGGCTTTAGTTTTTCTATGAATTTATCAATGAATGTGATATATCTGTTTTGGTTTTTGTTTGTTTTGGTTTTCCTGGTTATATGTCAATTTTCTTTGCATGGTAGTCGGTAGATACATGAATAAGATGGTGTGTAACCTGTACTATCTAGTTATCTTAGTTTAGAGGTGGCATGCTCGCTTTGGTAGTTTGGCCTCTTTGTTAACTAATGCTTCTCTCTCCCATTCTCCTTGTTATCTTGCACTATGTCCTTTTTAACTGTAATTATGATCCTACCACAGAAACCTTGGAATGTAACCATCCTAGAGAATCCATTATAAACATACTTCTTGTAAGTTTTTTTCTTTCTGCGTATTAAATTTTACTTGATTTAATTAATTTCTTGCAATAAGATGAACATGTTGTTTGTGAGTAGTAAACATAATTGTGTATTTGACTTTTTTTCTTCTGAGTTTTATTAGGGGTCATAGTCAGATGAGAGATTAATTTCTTTCTAATAAGACTTTGCAGATATCTTGGAGGAACTTCAAAGATCTAGTAACAGATTGCATGTTAATTGCACACAAACTATCTCATCATAAGCAAAAGCACTGTCCGGATGAAATAAAAAATGCTAATAATTTTGCTAAAACTTCATCTGATGGTGATCTTGCTCTAGTGATAGTAGCAGATGAATTTAGGAAAGGAACATGCTTGTCCATGCAAAAACTTTTGACGCTGGTAAGAAATAGTGGAGTACTCTTTTGTGGATTATGAATTTATGATAGAGCCCTCCTTATTAGCTTACTTTTATCCACATCAGATACTGGAACTTGATGTTATGAAAAAAGAGGCAGAACTACAAGGCTGTACTTCTAGAGCTGATGGAAGAAGGTACCTTGCTTTTGTCTTGCTCAGCTTCTGGGCTTCTAGTTTATGATTTTGAGCTATTACCCATGTTTAAATTAGGATGCCACTTTTGGAGATGGTTCTGGATGAACTAACATACAATAAAGATCAAATATCCACATTTCTTGAGGTAAATTACAGGTTTAGTTTTGCATTTTTTGCATGGTTCTCATTTATGTATTCATATTCAGCCAGGGACTAAGTTGGTTGAACAAAGTTGGAACTGACCTTACCCTTTATTCAAGCTTTTCTTGTTAAACTTAGAAAGTTCTTTTACTTGATTACTAATTTACTAGATTAATGCCTCTTATAATGGAAAGTTGAAAAGAACTACTGTTTGTTCTTAGGTCCAATTTTTCATTCACATGAAACTCTAAAATGCCATCATACATAACCCTGTGTGCAAAATCTCGCATTTGAAAGGAGTATTTTGTGACATAGCATTGGGTGTGGGGTTTTATGCATCATTAATCATAGAGAAAATTAAAATGTTGATACTGAAATGTACTTCACTCTTGGATACAGTATTAGCCATTGGTTGGTGCATGTCCAAGATCGTGAAGGAGTGCCACATGCCCAATGTGATTGATCTTGAAAATGCATACATTTTGCAGAGATGAAGTTTTATGATGTTTCACTCAAAATCAGAAACAACAACAAAAGCATAGTAGCATTTGGAAGTCAATAAGGAATGCTACTTCTTATGTTTATACTGATGGTCTCCTTTGTTTTGAATCCATCTGTTCTTCT
This sequence comes from Dioscorea cayenensis subsp. rotundata, assembly GCF_009730915.1. NCBI lineage: Eukaryota > Viridiplantae > Streptophyta > Magnoliopsida > Dioscoreales > Dioscoreaceae > Dioscorea > Dioscorea cayenensis. The sequence continues at coordinate 11,007,603 of NC_052488.1, read as the reverse complement.
TGGCATGGGATTTACTGGGAAATAACTACATGGTTTGGTATTCACTCACTCCAAACACCACTGTCCCTGAGTTTTGGATAAAACTGAACAACAAAGGCTATTTCTGTTGTATCCAAAGCTAGTGTCGTATGGAATTTTATTTTGGTTCTACTGTTCTAGTTTACTGTGGCCTTAATTCTTTTTTACAGGTTCATCCAGGAAGATTGTCTAATTTGAGTGGATCAATAAAGTAAGGACAATTACTCTAGTGGTTGTAGTTGATTCGTTTGTTTTCAATTATATGAGATTGTTTTTGTATGGGAGCTTTGATGTTTATTTTGCAGCATAGTGAGTAGACCAAACACTTGTAATTGTAATAACTCTAGTATCCAGTTTATTATTTATTGTGTATGTGTTTGTTTTGGCAGTTTTGCAAAAGCTTTTACCTTGTCGAGCTCGAGCCTGGTGATACTCAAGCACAAAAACCATGACTCGAACGAGCTCGAGCCGAGCTCGAGCCTTCAAATAATATACTCGAACCGAGCTCGATCCTGGTGATACTCGGCTCGGCTCGGCTCGTTTACACCCCTACATACATGTACCCTTACTTGTACCCTTCAGGGTAAAAAAAAATCATACCCTTACCCTTACGGAAAGGGTATGGGTATACCCGTAGGGTACCCACTTACCCGTTATTCAAATTATCGAATTAAATTTAAATATAATTTAAATAATAATAATAATAAATTAATTATACATTACAATCTTAAAAACATGTCCATAAATTCAAAATTACAAGTTAATATATATTTGTTTATCTTAAATTATGTAATCACACAAAAAAACATGTCCATATATTGTGACTCTACCTTTTTTTTTTGTTTATGTTTAACTATCTTGGTTTTTGTTTTAAATTTTGTCATATATCTACTATTTATATTTTATATACCTTCAAATTTTATAAATGTCTAGTAAGATTTTGAATATAAAAAACATTATAAGTAATTCTCATAAGTTAATTTTATATTAGTATCTTATTTTTCAGGATATTCTTATAATTTATAGAATAAATTCTTATAACATTTTTTTAATATTTTTTATAATATTTATTTTTTAATTTAATTATAATTCTTAATATATATCCAAAATTCACTTTTGATGGTATTATACTTTATCAAATATAAATATAAAAATTAAATAAAATTTAAAATAATATATTAAGAGAAAATTTGAAGTATTATTTTTAAATTAATCACCATGAAAATAGATCTTGGGTAAATTGTGGGTAAATGTTTAGTTTAATATATATATATATATATGAGAGGTTAAGGGTACGGGTACGGGTTTTACCCGTAGCCTCTTCAATGGGTAAGGTAAAGGTAAGGGTACAGGTAGGGTAGGGGCATACCCTTACCCGATCCATACCCTCTCAAAAAATAACGGGTAATACCCTTACCTATACCCATACCCGGTCAAAGAGGGTAATACCCTCTTTGACCGGGTACGGGTACGGGTATACCCGTCGGGTAGGTTATAAATTGCCATTCCTAGATATGGTTGTTAGATTTGCATTGGTGACTTCAAAAATTTGACGATGATGCTTCATTATACTATTTCAAGATAATTATTGCAAAAAAGAAAATTATCTTATGGATGGCCACCTTGCTTGTGATATGCTTGCAAGAATTTATTACTCAATGCTCTTGATTTGTTTGATGTTGGCTATGATTTTAATAAGTATAATGACTATAATTTAAAAATTATTTATCCAATAATTAAAAGATTTATTAATTAATTACACTTTCATTTGCTGGTTAGGGAAAGTTCACTCCTTCATTGATGAAGAATTCTCATCGATGATGGTTACATGTGTAATGGGTTTAGAGTTTTTTAATTTCTTGATCAAAATTTATCTTTTGATGTTATGGTATTATAAGCTAAGCATAATACGGAACAAATGAAAGAGAGTGTCATATTCTTATCATGGAAGGCATGCTATTAGGCAATTAAATTTTAGGAGGATGATATTTGATTCGTACATGACATGCATCCAAAATACTAGAATGGATAGGAATGCCTTCTATAAATTATGTAACTTGCTTCAAACAATTGGTGAACTTACACCAACAAAAAACATGTATATTGAGGAAATGGTAGCAATGTTCTTGTATGCAATTTCTCATCATGTAAAAAATAGAGTTCTGAGAAGAGAGTTTGTAAGGAGTGGTGAGACTGTGAGCAGATAGTTTGGGGTAGTATTGCAATCCGTCCTCAAATTACATGGATTATTGTTAAAGAAACCAAAACCTATATCTACTTCAACACTTGATGCAAAATGGAAATAATTTAAGGTAAAAATAATGTATTATATAAATTAGTTTATATGATACATCCCTTAATTGAAAATAATTTTGTTTCTTTTTGACTAACAATTCTATGTGGAATAATAGAATTGTTTAGGTGCTCTAGATGGAACTTACATTAAAGTGAATGCATTTGAAATTGACAAGCCAAGATATAGAAATAGAAAAAGGAGGCATTACCACGAATGTCTTGGGGGGTTTGTTCACAAGATGTGCAGTTCATTTATATCTTACCTAGATGCGAAGGTTCCATAGCTGATTCTAGGGTTCTTCGTGATGCAATATCTAGAAGACATGGGTTGAAAGTACCTAATAGTAAATAAATATCAAACATCCTAAATATCAGAAAATTATTCAGTTTATTTAAAAAATGATTTATTTGAGTGTAGGTTTTTTCTACTTGTGTCATGCTGGATATGCAAATGGTGAAGGGTTTCTAACTCTTTATAGAGGTCAACGATATCATTTAAATGAATGGAGACAAAATCACACCCGTCAAATAAAGAAATGTTTTTTAATCACAAACACTCTGCTACTAGGAATGTAATTGAAAGATGTTTTGTGTTCCTTAAGATGAGATGGAGTATACTTAGAGAGAGGTCTTGATATCCAGTGAAAACTAAATGTCGAATCATTTCTGCTTGTGTTTTGATACATAATCACATTAAAAAGGAGATGATATTTAACCCATTATAATTTGAATTAAGTGAAGTGTTTGTAGACTCTGATGTATTTCAAAATGCTGAACTTATTCAATACATTGAGACCTCAGATTTGCATGGACTACTTAGAGAGATAATTTGGCATAAGAGATGTGGTTTGAGTGGCTGACGATAAGGAATGCGGGGTTATATTAATTATTCAACTATTTGTAGTATTGCAGATTGTTTATTATATATGTTTTTGCATGTATTTTATATGGTTTTGTATGTATTATAGATGGTTCATATATATGATATGTACTCATTGTATTTTATATGTTTTATTGTATATGGTTATATATTATCTTTTAAATGGATTATATATATTTGATATATACTCATTTTAGATGGATAGCTCTTCATCTCAAGCATCTACAAAGGGCGGCAAAAGAAATACTCACCAGTGGAGTGTTAATGAAGATGGAGTCCTTATACGATGTTGCCTTGATTTGCAAGACAAAGTTAGTTGGAATGGAGATTATTGTACATTTAGGCCTGGATATTTGGTGCATCTTGAAAAAGCAATGGCAAAAAAGATACTAAATTGTAAAATCAAGGGAACTCCACATATCCAATCAAGGCTAAAGATTTTGAAGAGCCAATATAGGGAAATATCAGAGATGTTAGGCAATGCCGCTTTTGGGTTTGGATGGGATGACATGAACAAGTGCGTGACTTGCGATATTGAAGTATAGAATGGATGGCTTAAGGTTAGTGTTTTCTTAATATTTATAATTTTATATTAGAGACCAATTGGATTTTTTGCTTGAGAAAGATAGAGCAACTTGATAAGGTGCAGAAGGACCAGTTGAGGCTGTCAAGAATATGCAAGCAGAGGAGGCCACTCAAAATGTTGGGTTGAACTTTAGTGAGAATGACTATGAGTTCCCATATGTTGAAGTTCATTTGGACAACATCCAAGAAACAATAGGGGCCACTCAAAATGTTGCAACGAATCAAAATATTCCAATTGAGTCTTCCATTGGCACTTCTAGAAGGACTCAAGACACAAATACTGAGTCATCTACTCAAAGAAAGAAGGCTAAGACCAAAAAAGATAATGCTAATATTGATGAGGCTTTCATCAACAACATGCAACAATTGAGTAAGATTTATGATAGCACAACAGTTGAATTTGGTAGAATGGCTAGTTGCTTGGAGGCTCTAGCTAATGATATTTCAAGGAAAGCTAAAGATGTAGAGAAAACGAATGAGATGAAAGCTAAGCTATGTACAACTATATCTTCCATTGATGGCTTGACTGCTGAAGAAGTTATTAGGGCTGGACCTATCACCTCTCTTGATAGTGGGAAAATTGATTATATCTTTAGCATTCCAGATGAGTTCAAGGCTATTTATATTCATTGTCTTCTTAGAATAACAATTTAGTGATGTCATGAACCTGTCTGAACATTTTAAACTTGTTATAAATGTGGTTTGTTATGAACAACTTAAAATTGTTATAAGTGTGATTGAACATTATGAACATCTTAAATTAGTTATTCTAATTTCACATGTTTCTCTTTTCTCATAAATATTTTGATTGCATTTGATTTCTGTACACCTTATACTAGGCATTTTAATTTTACATCTTAAACTAGATTGTTTATTATATATGGTTTTGTATGTAAAATAAATAAGTTTTCAATTTAAAAAGGAAAAAAAATGCTAACCCCGAGGCTGGGGTTGCTAACCTGGGAGTCGAGGTTGCTATTGAATGTTAACCTTGGGATTGGGGTTGCCAACCCTGGAGATGGGGTTAGCATCACTCTAAAAAAATTAACCACTTATTATAGAGCTCTTTCACTTACTAAACTAGCTATCCACGCATTATATTACGTTTTCACTTAATATAATATGTTTCTACTATAATAAACTACTTATTATAGAGTTTTTTTTCACTTACTAAACTAGCTATCCACGTATTATATTAACATGATTTACTTATTTTTTTTATAATAAACCACTTATTATAGAGTTCTTTAACTTATTATTTTAAAACATTTTATTTATAAAATATTATTCATTATTACCATTTTAATATTATTAGTTAAAAAATTTATTATTATTTAATATTATTTAATATTAAAAACATTTCATACATTTAAACACATTTTATTATTATTTTAATATTTTTATTTATTATTTTAATATCCAAAACATATTATTATGTATTGTTTAAAAATATTTTTATTTAAATATTTAATATTAAATATATTTTATACATTTAAAAACATATTATTATTATTATTATTATTATTATTATTATTATTATTATTATTATAGAGCTAACCCCGGAGCCGGCTGGTTAGCAACACTCTAAAAAGAATGAACCAATTATTATAGAGCTTTTTCATTTACTAACCAGTTATGCACGTTTTAAATTATATTTTCATCTAATATAACATGTTTCCAAGGGTGGAACCATGGTTACGAATTTAATTTTTAAAATTTTAAATTTAGTTTAAAAAAATGACAAAAAATCCAATAAAAAATTAAAAATTACATATTATTTTTTTAAAAAATTAGTATTTAAAAAAATAAGTTCATAATATGGCATATCATATATACTTTAGTTTTCACAAATAAATTATAGTTTAGTTGTTTATATCAAAAAGAATCGATTTTAGTTTTTTTAGAAAATACAAAACTGAGAAATGTAGTTACCTCCTCTCACTAATATACCTCATACGCTCAGCACCGACAATAGCAATAGTTCAAATTGTGGTTTATGTTTGTATATAATAATATATACATTCAAATTATTGTTATATTTGTACACTATTTTTATTAGAGATAATCACTACAAAAAAATCACAATTTTGCAACGGATAATTGCAATGGAATAGATCTATTGCAATTTTATAACAATTTGTAACAAATCTGCGACAGATTAAAAAAATTTGCAACAGATTTTGTGATAGAAAAAAATCCGTTGCAAAAGTTATTTGAAATGGATTTGCAACCCTTTTTTTGCGACGAAATAGGTTTCCGTTGCAATAAAATGGAGGGAATAGCGCGGGGGTAATTTGCAATGGATTTGAAACAAACATTTGCAACGGAATTGTTGTTGCAAATTTGCAACAATAATTGTCACAGATTTGCAACGGATTTTGCCATAATTGTTTTTTGAAAATAAACCGAGTAAAATTAATATACTTTCCAATTTTAGTAAGTATAATTACTTTCCTAATTATTTCTATAATTTTATTATTCTTAAAAATTATAATTTAATTTTAAAAAAAAAGTTAAAACCAACTATTTATTTTTATAATATTTTCAATACTTTGTTTTAAAACTTTGTTATCAATTACATAAAATAAGGCTTTGTTTAATATTTTCCAACTTCCCCTTTTATGTTATTTGGAACCCTAGTACCTTCTATCAATTAATCCCTTCTTCTCTCCTGTTTCCCAGTCTTATCTCTCCCAGATCCATCTCCTCCTCCTCCTCCTCCTCCACCTCCGCCCCAGATATAGGTCTTCATCGGTAATGATCTCGACAAATTGGACACAGGTCTTCCTTCTCAAGCTCTAGTCCTACGACATTTGAGCCGCCAATTTCTCACCGTTGTCTAGCCGATCGAGCTACACCGCGGATCCGAGGAGGTCCTCTCTTTTTTTTCCCAGTCATTCTGTTGACCTTGTAATGATTTTTATTCTTTTGATGGAGAAAAGTATTAAATTATAAAAATATGTAATTTTTTATTTTATAAATTAAAAATATTTATTTAAATTTTAAAATAAATTGATTATTATTTAATATTAATATTTTTCCATATATGTGTTATGCCAATTGAGAATTGTTTTTGGGAACCAACCTTGTACAAAAATCTTAATATGTTCAAGCTAATACACAACAAATTTTCTTCAAAGCATCAAAGAAATTTTAGTTACCTCAAATATTTTAGTTAATTAATAGTACAATATATTTGAAAATATTAAATTTTTATAACAAACCATTTTAAAAAATAAATATATAAATGTTTAAAAATACTAAGAATTAAAAAATTTAACTAAATCTTTATTTAGTTAGATAAAAATCTTTATGGATAAAAACCTTTTTTTATATCATAACAAACCGTCGCATATATGCTTTTTTATTTATGAAACCTTTATTACCCCAATTTGTAGTTAAAAATCTAACTAAATCTTCGTTTAATATTAAAATAAACTAAGGTGGTTTTAAAACTATGTTTTAAAACTTTGTTTTAAAACTTTGTTATCAATTACATAAACGAAGGCTTTGTTTAATATTTTCAAACTTCCCCTTTTATGTTATTTGGAACCCTAGGACCTTCTATCAATTAATCCCTTCTTCTCTCCCGTTTCCCAGTCTTATCTCTCCCAGATCCATCTCCTCCTCCTCCTCCTCCACCTCCGCCCCAGATATAGGTCTTCATCGGTAATGATCTCGGCAAATTGGACATAGGTCTTCCTTCTCAAGCTCTAGTCCTACGACATTTGAGCCGCCAATTTCTCACCGTTGTCTAGCCGATCGAGCTACACCGCGGATCCGAGGAGGTCCTCTCTTATTTTTCCCAGTCATTCTGTTGACCTTGTAATGATTTTTATTCTTTTGATGTTAATTTTTGATGGTTTGACTTTTGAAGTTTTTATATCAACTTTTTAATGAAATCGAGCTGATTTTAGTCACTGATTTATTTTAATCTTTTTTCATTTTGATGGAAATTTGGATTTTTGGCCATGATTTTGTACGCATTTGTGTTTAAGTGTGATGGTTAGGATTTTTTTAGTTCCATTTGAGCTATTAATAAGTTAATCTTTCAAAATTTTTTAGGAAGGGACTTCATTGCACCTTGTAAGTGCAAGGGGACATCAAAGTATATCCACAAGGAGTGTCTGGATCACTAGTGCGCCTTCAGGGTAAATTTTCTTGTGCTACTTTGTTGATTAAATTAAGCATTGAAGCTTAAAATTCTTTAGAAATCCATGTGTTTTAAGCTATAATTTATGTTGTAAGTTATTATCAGGCACAAAATTTTATTATTTTGTTGGTTAGATTAGAATCAGTTTTTATATTTTGGGTTTCGTGGATTTCTGTAGGTGATGGATTTCAGTTCATGGGTGAAGCCTTTTAAGTTTCTAATTACTTTGCCCCATGGTGGTAGTTTGTGTGAATCAGAATATTTATCTGTCTTGGATCAAATCCATATGTCTATTTGCTGAGTCTTTTGGCTTCGTGAATGTACTTGTTTTCTACTTATGCATGTTTTGCACATTCAGTTCACATAATAGATATATGATGTGGTTATCATGGGCAGGTAATTTCTTCATTTGCATATTGGGTGGGAAGACATCATGGTTTGATAATCATCTTAAATTTTTGCCACCAAATCATCCTTACAAATGGAATAAGAAGTGGCTCAGAAAAGGAAATGTAATAAAAAAATGTGCACCTCAAGTCAAATCTGGATTTGAAATACTCAAAGAAATTGAGAGCTTTGGGCTTCAAAAGGTCACAAAATTAGATGGGGAAGTTATACATTCTGAAATTAGGAGCTGTAGCAAATGTGGATGGAAGAAAAAAAGTATATTTGGGGATTTACCTTATTGGAAGACAAACCTCATTAGGCTCAATTTAAATGTAATGCAGATTGAGAAGAACTTCTTTGATAATATATTTATTACTATAATGAATGTACCTGGAAAGTTGAAAGCCAATGTAAAATCTAGAGAAAATTTGAAAGGGATTTTGCAGTAGGCCAGAGTTACATATGGAAGAATGGACAAAGAGGTGTCCAAAGGCATGTTACACTTTGGATAAAAAACAAAAAGAAGAATTGTGCAATTGGTTGTAGGAGCTTAAATTTCCAGATGGGTATGTTTAGAATATGGGTAGATGTGTGGATCAACGCAAGCTGAAATTATTTGCTATGAAAAGCCATGATTGTCATGTTTTCATGCAAAGATTGATACCCATTGCATTTAAGGAGCTACTTCCACCTAATGTATGGCAATCATTGATAGAATTGAGCATTTTTTTAAGGATCTCACTGCTAGAGCGATTAAAGAGGAGGATATGAGGAGGTTGGAATCAGAAATACCTATTATTTTGTGCAAGTTAGAGAGAATATTTCCTCTAAGCTTCTTTGATTGCATGGAACATCTTCCAATTCACTTAGCATATGAAGCACGGATTGCTAGATCAGTGCAATATAGATGGATGTATCCTTTTGAGAGGTATAAGTTTAATTTTTATTGATTTTCCCTTTAAATTAGAAGAATATTAGTGTACTCATAAATAATTTTAAGCATGATAAATTGTAGGTACCTATGTAGATTAAAGAATAACATAAAGAATAAAGCTCACGTTGAAGGATCTATTTGCAATGCCTACCTTGTTGATGAAATATCATCATTTTGTGCACACTACTTTGAGTCACATATCACACAAGACATCGAAAAGTGGCACAGAATGATGATAGCATTAACTTTGACATGCAAGAATATCCAGGAATGCTTTCAATTTTTAAACCATCTGGTAAGCATTTGGGTCTCGAAAAGACATGACGTTTGGTTAATAACGAATATTATGCTGTTCGGGCATACGTCTTATTAAATTGTGAAGAAGTTCAACCTTATATTAACTAAGCAACAATAACATATGGCAATGCTTTGTCTTCAAATAATGTTAATAATAAATAAACTAAATATGACAATTTTTTCCCTTTAATGTAGATTGTATGAAGAATTGCTTAAAGGAAATCAACCTAGCATTCAAGATCATGAAAGTGATCACTTGTTGGAAACAGAATTTGCCTTGTGGTTTGATAGTTATGTGAGTATTCTTAAGTAATTCTATTAAATGCATATTAAATTTCTATTATGTATTAATAATATAATAATGATGTGTGTATATACATATCATTAACAAGCACATCATCCAAGTTCGGGTATCACAAATGGATGGTTGAAATGTCTTGCTGCCAAGCCAATGCATAAGGTTAAAATGTACAATGGTTATTATATAAATGGCTACAAATTTTACACAAAAAACATGGATCTATGACGTACACAATGTGTAGTGGGGTGTGCATTAAGGGATCTAATTTAAGTGCTAGTGAGATGGAATATTGCGAGAAGTTGTTTGAGGTAATCAAGTTGGAATATGAAGGTTGGGCAATGAAAGAGGTTGTATTATTTCAATGCGTATGGTTCGATCGTTTACTTTTTTCCTTCATTGAATATTGATTTAAGTCTGTTACTGAATGTAGTAATCAACTCTTTGCATGAATCCTATATATAATGGTTGAAAGTTTTATGTAGATATATGAAGTTTAATTTCACTATAACCTAATTTATTTAATGTTTTTTGTATTATTATTTTTTTAGAGTAAGTTACTTCAGAAGCCACCTACTGCATTTGATATCATTGACAAGAATCATATTAGTAAAGAAGGAAAAGGTGTTGATTCAGAAGCAGAAGCAGTTTATGTAATTTTCTACCTTTATTTGATATTATTTGATTTACTTACATTTTATATTGTACATATTCTAATGAGCATTATAATTTAATTGTAGGATGCCATGCAAAAGATGGTTGAGACTGTTTCACAGCCATTATCAAATGGTTCACAGCCTTCCCCACCTAATATGGATGCTATATACTTTTAGGCTTCTGGTGGAGAAAAGAAAAAGAGAGTTTATGGTCTTGAATCACAGGCATCTAGCTTGTATTCAGAGTTATTTTGTAGTGGTGCTAAATCAGCTCCCCCACCACCTCCAGAGCTACTATTCCCCCAGAGATCATACATGAGATGGATGGCATGAAGAAAAAGATGGTTGAGTTGGAGCAACAAAATCAAAACTTGATCCAACTAAACCAAACCATGTTTAGCCAGATGCGCCGTGAGTGGAGATATATGAGAATGATGATGCAATCTGGATTGTCACCTAATGTACCAGGTTAGAGTTCTCAGCATCAGCAGTAGGATGAAGAGTAGGATGAGGATGATTATGATGATGATGACTTATAGATCTACTTTGTCGTTTGTATTTGTACACACTTTTATTGTTATTACTATGGATCTTAGGACCCATTTGGATGGGGGTAATGGAGCCCTAGGTATGGGAAACATTACCACCATCCATCTATACCCATGTTTGGGTACCTTTAGACACATTCAGAATTCCAAGGAGGGAGGCATGTCATGGGGGTCAACTTGCTCTTGTCATTACCCCTCAAATTGGGGGTAATGCTTGGATTGAAATGATAAATGACATCTTTGGCCTTCTTTGTTAAACCTCCAACCTCCTGTCTGGTTTCATCTCTTCTCAAGCCCTTGCCCTTTGTGCTTAGATCGACATCGTCAAGCTCCACTCCGAACTCCTCACCGGTCTCTTCCTCGAACAACTGGTCTCCTCGTCCGCCGCTCCGCCTTCGACGTCGTCGACCTCACCGACCCAACTTCTCACCGATCCCAGCCTGGATTAAGTCTATTTCCTTTTCTGCATCTCCGCTGCTGGCGTCGTCGAGACCAGTCCAGCCTCCTTATTGGCCAAATCCCCGACCAACTCAGTATCCTGGTCCGCATCTCCACCTTCAACGTGGTTGACCTCCACTCTGACCTCCTCATCGGTCCCATCCCTAACCACCTCCATCTCCTCATCTTCTTCCCCGCCTCACCGGCTCCATACCGGAATTGAAGACCAACAACTCCGGGAGAGGAACCACCATATCGGGAGAAACAGATCAGGTCGGTAGATCTTCTTCGCCATTTTTTTTCTTCCTGATTTTGCAAAGTAATTTACATTGTCTCACTTCCTCCATTAGAAGCCAAACTAAGAAATCACCATCTGAGAATAAATGACACCGGGGAAAAATCAGATCTGGTTGAAAAACTTTACGTATGTGCTCTTCATTCATTTCATCTCATGGTCTCATCTATTCTCTTTTTTTTTCCTTTTCTGTTTATCTGTAGTTTTTTTTTTTGTTCATGCTATTCACAATTATTCATGTATTTTCTTTTTTTTATTAAGAAAGAAGAAGATAATGTATAACAAAATGCTTGATGGACAGTGAATTTATCAATCAAAATATTATTTAATTTAACTAATAAGGATCATTAGTTGACAGTTCTGGTTGGACAAACAAAATATTAATTCATTTAACAAAATTTCTTTTGCCATAGATTTGTTCTTTTTGGCACCTCTATAAACAAGATAGGATAGTGATAATTGACTGTGTTTCATGTCTTTGCACATCAGTACTACTGAGTGTGTTTCATGTCTTCATACATTTCAGACATAATCTTATTGTGTTTTTTTTAAATATATGCTCACAGCTTATATGGACAATATGGAAGGACTCCAACTATATTATTTAATGTCCATATGTTATATATTCCTACTGAACGTCATGATTGCTTCATATGCAATAAAATGGAGCAATATACGAAATAGTATGGTCCAACACGAGATTGAGACAACCTCTGTTAGGCGACACAAACAATATGAATACTTTTGTCATGTGGTATACGAAAGCGATATTCAGTGTATTGATAAACTACACATGGATCACCATTGTTTCCGTAGTTTATGCCAATTGCTAACCATTACTGGTGGTTTGCGTGGTACAAGAAATGTCTTGGTTGAGGAGATGATCGCAATGTTCTTGAATATCGTGGCACACCATGTCAAGAATAGAGTAATTAAGTTTGATTTCGTCTGATCTGCTGAAACAGTTAGTCGTCATTTCCAAGCGGTTTTAAAGGCAATCACACTTTGTCATAGAGTGTTATTAAAGAAACCCGAACCTATCCTCGAGAATTCAATTGATTTTCGGTGGAAGTGGTTCAAGGTAATACCGCTATGTCCACATGTTTTTTTTAATGGAATAAGCATAGCAATGGTTTATAAGAAATAACCTTTTCTTTTTTCAACATAGAATTGCGTTGGAGCACTTGATGGAACACATATCAGAGTAAATGTGCCTAAAGCTGATCGACCAAGATATAGAACAAGAAAATCAGAAATCACCACTAATGTACTTGCCGTTTGTAGCCAAGATATGCAATTCATATATGTCTTATCTGGATGGGAGGGCTCGGCTCATGATGGTTGAGTTTTTAGAGATGCAGTTACAAAGCCTAATGGATTAAAGGTTCCAAATGGTAAATAAAATTTGCTCTCATTGCTTTTCTAATCTATTATTAATAACCAAATGGATGCCGAAACCATTAGCTAATGACATATATTCTATTGTATGTTAGGTTTTTACTATTTGGTTGACTCTGGCTATTCAAATTGCCCTGGATTTCTTGCACCGTTTTGAGGGCAACGTTATCATTTGAGTTCTTGGGCCGATGGTTGCCAACCTCGCACGGCTCAAGAGTTTTTTAATATGAAACATGCTAGTGCGAGAAATGTAATAGAGAGAACCTTTGGTCTTCTCAAAATTCGATGGAAAATTCTTGTGAGTCCAAGCTTTTACAATATAGCAACTCAAAGGCGCATAATTAATGCATGTTGCTTATCACACAACTTCATTTGGAGAGAGATGGCAGAAGACCCTGCAGAATCTGAAGTCGATAATTTAATGTTAGGAGAGAACACAGACGATGATGTTGACAACATCACAGTAGTTGACCCAATAGATGAATGGACCCAATTTAGGAATGATATGGCGGTGGACATAATTCATACATGGCGATCAAGTTGATTTCTTTATTTAATATCTATGTACCCAAAACTAAACTTGGTGATGTGGTAATCTTTCTTGTAATTGATTTTGATGATTATTATCTATGTTGTCAAAATTCACAGCTTTTGTATATAGTTCTTGCGGTTTTTGTAATGCTAATTTGAATGTACCCTCTAATTTGAGTGTAGTTTGAATTTGATTGGTATGTGTATTCTGGGCCCCCTTGTTCGGTAGTGGGGTTAAGCAAAGGTGTATCCTTTTTCCTTTGAATAGTTTAAATTATGGATGGATTCCTTCGATTGGTTGTTTGTTTAGTGACTTGTTCATTCAAGAATGGTTGCTTGCTTATTCTATTTTTATTGTTTGGGGAAGTGGCTTGGTTTGTTCATAACTTATGGGCCATGCGTTTATTTTGTAAAATGTTTGGTAGAAATATCATTGCTATACTTTGTTTTCATTCATGCATGCATGCATATGAACTTTCCTGCCTGATTATGGCTTTGGCTTAGTTTTTGTTTGCTTCACATTGTAAAAATGATTAATTGGGTGGTTAGTTGAGAGTTCAATGGTTTGTTTTGGTGTTGGAAGTTTATATATTTGGTTTCATTAGTTGTTATTTGTGGTTTACGATTTTAGTTTCTAGTTTTTCTTTGTTTTTTTTATTGTAATACATTTTTTGTATGTTTCATCATCCATTTACTTTCATCATCCATAAAACTTAAGTTTTGGTATTTGTACATGTATTGCTTTTCAGGCACACGCATCTGGTGGAATTGAATTACAAAAATTTTGGTGACAAATCAAGAGTAATTGCCTTGTTTGGATGGCCACACTGCCAACTTTATCTAGATATTTAAATTTCAAGCTTTGTCACCTGAATAATGATGCCATTCTTTGAATTTACAGCCACATCCTAGCGTCATGCGATGCTTTGGATTACCATGGCTTTATTAGCTCTTTAGTGCAGTTGCTCACTGATTTCCTGAAGGAATTATTCCTTTTCCAACCTATTCTTGATGTAAACTTGTGTTGATACTACATTTTTTTTCATGGAAAGGTAATGCCAAGCATTGCAGGCTAAAGCAAGTTGAAATTGATAATTATGGTTTATGAGGCCTTAAAATTTAATAGCAGTTTGTTATTCATAATTATGCACATATTCTGGTGTGTATTTTAATGATTGAATTCTCTTATCCTTCACATGATTTAGTGATTTTGATGTTCTTCTTCCCTACTGTCGACATAAGAGTTACTAATTAAATGACTCTGATTCTAATTTAGTACGGAATATTTTCTTTAAGGCATTTATTTTACCAAATATTGAAAAATTTTGATGCTAAATTCAAGCCAAAAGCGGTTTTTTTTGTTAATTGTATTATTATTGATTTCTAGTTTGATCAGTTAGGTTAACTCACAATTCTAGTAGATTCATGTATTTGGTTCTCCATGGCTCTAATATTGATTTCCTCGAAAAATATGTTCTTAATGCCTTTATTTAAGCATGGATTGATTATTTTTTGTTTAACACTACCCCATCATTTTCTAAAATTGATTTATTGTTCACTAGTTTGATTAAATGTTTTTCTTTCTTCTTTCAGAGCATGGTGCTGATCGAGCTGAATTTTTGAAGCTGTGCAAGAGAGTTGAGTACACCATCCGAGCATGGTACCTATTAGAATTTGAGGACTTGATGGTATGATGCTGCATGTCTTTCAAGATGTTCGGAAGCTTGTTTTTTATGACATATTTAGTCATTTCATGTTTCCTTTCGTTTGTTTATTTTTTTTAATTTTTCCTTTGTGTGGATAATAAGTAATTAGCTTAAGAGTAGAGATTATAATTAGCTGGAAGTTTTTTATGCATTATTTGTTTTTGCTTCGAATACTTCATCCTTGTTTGACATTGATGTTGAAAGGATGCAGTTGGCTCGGTGCTTTGGGGACACGGCATGAGCTCATTTGGGTGTGTGAATACTAAAGATAATTTCTAAAGAATGCTGCAATGAAGATTAAGAATGTGCTTTTATTGCAGACAAATTCTTGCAGATGACATCTGAAAAGTCAACTGGTAAGTGTTAATTTGGTAAAATAGTATAAGTGCAATTGTCCAGCAATTGTAGCATATTGGTCCAATTTTACCTATATGCAATTGTCCAGGAATTCCTTTCAAATGTTTTTCTAGAATAGAAAAAAATTCCCTTTGAATGTTCATGGTGTTGCATTTTGCTTTCGTTCCATAACCTCAAGAAAACATGTTCAATGAGATATCAATGTTATATACATGTAGCACTAGCCTTGGTCCTTTTTTTTTATTTACAAAATGTTTAGGTGACTTGCTGAAATTTATGCCCTGGAGTGTGCTCAGTGTATAAGGTTATGTACCATTATTAAATGTAGACAAAGCTTATGTACTATCGTTTCCATACGAGAATTGACAAAGTTTCCTTCTTCTTGGTGACAGGTTACCAGAGCCATTGTGTCTATATTTAGAACAACACTACCTGGTTGTGATACCTCATATCTGAGTTTATTGAACTTGTAGCATGGAGTCATTATATGCGGCTTATTGGATATGTTGAGAAAGTATCTACCATTAGTAATTATAGGTTTATATCAGCTACCATTGGCATCTTTGCTGTAAATATTTCTGGTACTATCAGAAGGTATTTTCCTATAATATCCCTTCATCAAGAAAAATGAACTTCATGGCTTAAGATTTTTCACTTTTAGACTTAGCATGGTGGTTGTTTGTGTTCTGGTAATTCATTTTTCCAACTTTGATTGGTCAGAGAAACATAAAGAAAGTGAAAGTCTGAATGTCCTTTTCCTTTGGAATGTGAAATTTTGGTTTAACACTTGAATTAACTTCCAAAATATCCATGTGAAATTTATTGCTTCTCTGTTAAGTATTTTTGTTTTTTGGTTCATTATTGAAGAAAGGAAAAAAAAAACATAAATTGGCAAAGTTGATAATGATAAATAACTAACAATGTAGTGTGGGTTGTACCATATGACTTGCTAATGTGTTGAGGTTAACTAGGGTTATGCATCACAGAAAAAGTCCTATGTTGATGAGGTGCTAATGTGTGTCTAGAACCGGTTGCAGGTTAGCACTATGATGTGTTAAATCTAAACATACTTTTGGCTATCACTAATAATAATGTGTCTCAATTCTTGATAATTATGAAACTAGGTAGAATTAGAGCATAGGATTGGATTTAGAACTATGAATGCAGAAGGAAGAGATTCTATTTCTTTGGTTTGCATGTAATATCCTGCTCCTTGGATGAACCTATATTAGGGTTGCTCAGGTATTCATTCCATACTAGAATTTGTTGGGTTGCTTTAGTGTCACTAGTTCTTTAATTATAACAAGTGCAAATTGTCAATGCTTATTACTAATCAAAGCTATTTTCATACTTTATTATTGATGATTTAGAATATTCATATTCTAGTAATATTCATGTTTATTATTAATCAAAGCTATTATCATACGTTATTATTTTTAGGCTTTTCAAAGATGGAAATTGGAGATTCTCAGCATAGGGGAAGGGGGCAAAACAAACATTATTGGACTACAGAAGAAGATAAGGCCCTAATTGAAACCTTAGTTAAGCTATCCACAGATGCTTTATGGCGGAGTGAGAATGGATTTAGAAATGGATACTTATTTCAGTTGGAGAGAATGATTAAGGCAAAAAATCCACAGACTACACTGAAGGCCGCGCCAAACATTGAGTCTCGAGTGAAACTATTAAGGAGACAGACTACAGCTATTGCCGATCTTCTATGCATTAGTGGCTTCGTTTGGAACCATGAAAATAGCACAATTGCATGTGAGAAAAGCTCATTTGACGAATATGTCAAGGTAATTATAATTAAATTTCATTATAATAAGTGCCTTTATTTGTTACTTTTGATGTTAACTTTGTTTATTAATGTAATGTAGAATCACAAAGAAGCTGCTGGCCTTAATGGGAAATCTTTTCCCTTTTTCAATGAACTTGCCCCTGTCTTCACAAAAGATCGAGCCCATGGTAATGTAAGGGGTGACTTGGGGGATGATGCAACTCAGTATATGCATGAAAACACTAGTTTTGAAGAGAATATAGGGCCCTCTCAACTTCCAAGCGATGATTTTTTTGCATTTACGCAAGAACCTGTTGACCCATCATCGCCCATGACTTCAGAAAATAATGCCTCGACGACATCTAAACGCCGAAAAAGAAAAGGTGTTGCCAATGACCCAACTCTCGAGGTAATTTATGAAAAAATAGCACAGTTTGTGGAGGTAGTTCGGCCTGGACTAAAGGCGATAGCAGATTGCGCACTTTGGAATGCTGAGACTGTTGCTCTCATGGAAGCATCCCGCAAAGAGGTTGATGAAAAGAAGAAAAAGTTTGAAGAAAGGAAAAAAATTACTGAATGAAGTCGTTTTCAACATTGATGGGTTATCGGAGGATGAAGCACAAGTTGTAATACAGTTTTTGTGAAGAGATGAAAATGAACTTGACATGTTTTGGGACTTGCCGGATGATAGGAAGCTACGTTTTTGTCGTTTGATTTTAGTGAGGATGTCATTTCAGCCACCTAACATGTAAGCCTCATATGCATACATGTTTTAGGTTTGGTGATTGTGTGGTTGTGGATTTTTTATTATGGACTTTGTTAGTACTTGACTTATGTGGAACTTATTTTTATTGTTTGTAATCTAGTTGTATTATGAGTACTTGGTGATGTATTGTTTTATGACTATTAGGTAATGGAGTTGAATTATGTTATTTTGGACCATGGTAAGTTGTTATTGTGATAATTGTTATTTCATATGTTTATTTTGTTTCTCCATTCACAGATGTACTAGTAAATGAGAAAACATTTACATTTGTAAATGACAAAATATCCATCATGTCTATTAATAATAATTTCATATGAGCAAATATTTATTTTAATGATAATTTCATATGTATTGTAAATATTTACATATGTAGTATTTAATTATAATAATAATTTCATATGAGCAATAGTTGTGAAAATAAACTTGGTTAAAATGAAATATTAATTTTAACTATTGATAAACAATATTAAACATAATTTCAACAATAATAAATTTTTAAAATAATTAATTCTAATAATTATTTATTCGAAAATTATAAAAAGAAATTATTTAATATTTATTTTAATGATAAAAATAAATTATTTAATGATTAAAAGAAATTAATTATTTTAAATAATTAATTATAAAAATTATAAATTATAAATTTTTATTTATATGTACTTATTATATAAAAAGTTTTCATTACTTATATGGAGGGCATTAAAGTCATTTACATACAATTCTCTATCCTATTTTTCGCATTACCAATATTTTATTCTTTCAAACCAAACAACTTTTTCATTCCCATTACCATTACTATTACCATTACCATTCCTATTCTGTGATCCAAACGGATCCTTATATTTTGTTAAACATGGTCGAACTTTTATTTTAATATCCAGCTTTTTTTTGTTACAAAATTTAAATCTCAACATTAATGTAGCAGGGTCATTATTGAAATATTTGAAAATTAAATTTACCATTAAAACAATTGTAAGGGATTTGAAACGGACTTTGCAACTGATTCGTTGCAAATTTGCAATGGATTTGCAACAAATATGGAACGGAATGGTTGTTGCAAACCCGTTACAACTTTGCAAAGGCTTTGTCATTGAATTTGCAACAAATTAAAAAAATCCATTGCAAATATGTTGCAAATTTACATCGGACTTACAACTGATTTGTCACATATCTAAACTTCTGTTACCAATCCGTTGCAATTTGCAACGGAAATTGCAACAGATTTGGTATTGGATCTATTGCAAATCTGTTACTAAACTGCTACAAGTTAGCAACAGATTCGCGATGGACTTGTTGCCCATCCGTTGCAAATCCGTTGCACACTTTGCAACGGACAACTTTTCCGTCACAAAAATATTTGTGAGAGAAATAGTGACGTTCGCAATCCGTTGCAACTCCGTCGCAAATGCTAGTTTACAACGGATTTGCAACGGATTTATCTGTTGAATATATGTGAAATTTTTGTAGTGAATTGTTATGTTGGAGAATATTTTTTACATTTTACCTACAGCCCTCTATCAACTAGTTCTGGTTCCCCCATTGCATGTTTCTACTTTTTTTTTTTATTGTAAACCACTTATTATAGAGTTTTTTTCACTTACTGAACTAGCTATCCACGTATTATATTAAGTTTTCACTTAATATAACATGTTTCGACTTTTTTTTTAAAATATGATTTTATAGTAAACCACTTTCAAAACCTCCAGATAATCAAAGCATAAATGGTTAATCTAAATTTTTTTTGTGCTAATAAGTTTGCTAATGTGCATACAAGGTTAATTTATTATTATTTTGATATTAAAAATTGATTGACTAGTTGTTTATATGTAGAATAACATAAGGACGTTTATATTATTATGACAAAAATTTCCAAAGAATATCTTCCAATACTAAAACACATAAATATTATAATATAATTAATAATTTTTAAAATATTTTATTATTATATAAAAAAATTTATTTATAAAATACTAATCATTATTGTTATTGTTATTTAATATTAAAAACATTTTATACATTTAAAAACATTTTCTGATTATTTTAATATCCAAACATATTATTATTTATTATTTAAAAGTGTTTTATTTAAATATTTAATATTAAAAATTGATTAAAAATTGTGGATAAGTATAATATCCAAAACATTTTATACATTTAAAAACTTATTGTTATTATTTTAATATTAAAAATTGATTAACAAATTGTGGATACGTATAATATCACAACGCACGCAACAGATTCCGAAGAATATCTTCCAATACTTACTTTTCCATGAATTTAATCAAACTTTCCAATATATACCAAACAAAATAACGTTATTTTCTCAAAAATTACTTTCTCATCAATTACTTTCTTATTAATCAAATTTCATCAAAACATTCTTATCTTAAATAACCAAACACAACTAAAAAACATGACATCTATTTTGACAACCACTTTCGTTGTGAAGGTAAAAAAATAATTTATTTATAAATAAAATAATTTTATAACAACTATTCAAAATTATATTGGATAATCGAATAGTACAAATGCAGATCACTTTTTAGTACAAATCTAAAATAATATTACTACTGTTAATTTTATTTTAATCCTTGTAAACAAAAATTAAATTGATCTATAATTCAAATGAGTTTTTGCAGGTGTACCCCTGAAAAATTTTGAAATTGCATATTTTTCTCTGAATAAAAAGTAATTGCATACATGCTCCTGAATAATACATATAATTGCGTATATACCCTTGGGGTTCAAATTGGCTGAAAAACTATCTGTTAACATATAGCAGATATATAAAATGACCATTTACAAGAGTTATTTTTATTGTAAAATGACTATTTACAAGAGTTATTTTGGACTTTTTTTGCATATCTTAATCTAAATTATAACCATAGTTAATAAAATTTGAGAAATTGTGCTATGCCCCTCAATATCCCTGTTAACGGAATCTAACAGTAGAGGCATAATCGTAATTATCTATATTTTTTTAGGGGTATATATACAATTATGTTTTTTCTGAGGGTAAATATGTAATTATAGTAATTTTGACAGGTTTATAACCAATTTTTCCTAATTTAAATTACATATATAAGAATACCGACAGTTGACTTTGGACCACATCCTAAAAGACAGTGCTCTTAGAACTTTTTTTAAGTTATTTAATTTAAAATAACAGAGTTGTCTCGTTAAAGTATGCAAAGACTTCAACGTGAGATGGGCATCTTTTCAGACGGTCAGTGAAAAAAATTATCACATACATAAATTATATCGCTCTACATAATCGAGCAATATATGCAGTTCTATTATTAAACACTAAATGATGTTTTCGAAACCAAAATACAGAACCATAGCATAGGCCTCATTTCCATATGCTGCCATGCATGTGGTCCCTTTGAATGGTCTTTATTTAATTTATTAAAACAAATCACATAATGTGCAAAACATAGGTCTAATCAGATGTGAACGTAATAAGGGAACCCCACGTGGTTTTTTTAAATATTGTTTTTTTTCCTTTATAATAGACCACGTTCAATTTGTGATGATATCAGTTGAAGTGGGTAAAATATTTTTGGTGGACACTAGACTATATCCATTTTTTTATTTTCAAAACCGAATTTTAATTTGTATTATTATTGAATTATTTTGACCATTTAACTTTAACTTATGTTAGTTAACCTTAAGTGTATGTTTGGATGGCAGACACATTTCCATACTCTTATTTAGAAATTTTTTTGGAGAGGTAATCATTACCCTGAAGGGGTCACCATTAACCCTCATATGGTAATCAAACATCCCCCTATATTGGAGGAATGGAGAATATAGAGGGAGAATGGGTGTAAATTATTTATTTTACCCCTCACAATATAATAATATATTAAATAAATATAAATATAACAATTTAAAATAACTAATATTTAATTATAATAATCATATAACAATTTTCTTAAACAAATATTTATATTTAATATAAATGTATCACTACTAAAATAATGAATGTTTAATTATAATAATTATATTAAATAAATATTTATTTAAATATTTTTGGTGGATACTAGACTATATCTATTTTTTATTTTCAGAATCAAATTTTAATTTGCATTATTATTGAATTATTTTGGTCATTTAACTTTAACTTATGTTTACCTTGAGTGTATGTTTGGATGACAGACACATTCAATACCCTTATTTAGAAAATTTGTTTTAGAGGTAATCATTACCCTAAGGGAGTCACCAATAACCCTCATATGGTAATCAAACATTCCCCGCCCCCCATAATAATAATAATAATAATAATAATAATAATAATAATAATAATAATATAACAATTTTATCAAACAAATATTTATATTGAATATAAATGTATTAATATTAAAATAATTAATGTTTAATTATAATACTCATATAACAATCATATTAAATAAATACTAATATTTAATATAAATATATTAATATTAAAATAATTAATATTTAATTATAATAGTTATATTAAATAAATTTTTATTTCAAACACAAGTCATAAAATAATTAATATGTAATTATAATAATTAAAATTTATTTAAAATATTTGATAAACAACAAAATTTATTTCTTTATATTAAGAGCATAAAAGTAATTTTACATTATAATTTTTTTTCATTTTTTTTCAATTCCCAATAAATTACTCTTATATTTTTCCAATTCTCAATGAATTACCTCTCAAATCAAACACATTTTTCATTACCGCCTAAATATACATATCATCAAATTCTTCGTGGAATCCCTTTGGTACCATCCCAATAAATACAAACTAAAATTGAATGATAAAATGATACAAATTGAAGTTTCATGCTCAAAATAAAAAATAATGTAGTACGGTACCTACAACAAAAATTTTGAGATCAATCTGACTAATTATTTTAATATGTAATATAATAAATAAATAAATAAATATTTTGGTCATACATGCGACATAATCCTAACCATTCACTATAAAAGTTGTTAACCATCCTATAAAAAAAATCCAAATTGAGGGACAAAACCTCCATTACAATTAAGCATAGTATTTCAACATGGAAACTGTTAGTTCCGCAGGTATGGTTTGTGGGTTTAGAGAACACTCAAACACTCATAGAAATCTCACACAAACCAAACAAAAATTAGACACACGAAATTGGTAACCCAGTTCGGCATCAACTTGCCTAGGTCTGGGGGCCAAGCCCGGAGAGAAATAATCCACTAAAAGAGGTAAAAATACATGACTACAAACACTTTGTCACTCACCCTCACAAATAAAGATAACTACCCTCTCTAGATTGTCTAGTATACAGACTCTCTCTAACTCCAGTTGCACACCATAATCTCAGAGCAAGGTAGCTTATATAGACACTTCAACATCCCAAATATAGTCCATACCTCGTTTAGAATCTCCATTGCTGCTAACTTTAGAACTTTCCAAAATTAGTTGTTGCAACTGTTGTTATAATTCAACTTACAACATGGGCCTAACCACTGACTTGACTGAGTTCTACTTCTGTTATGAAGCGATCTCAAGACCAATCAACCTCCTGGTCATGTTTAGTCCAAGTCCATGTAGATAGATCTCACGATCCAGACTACCGGCAACTAACCTACGTCCTCAATTCCTCACCATGGAGTCCCCTTGCAAGGGGTGTATGACTTTGTGCGTCTTCACAAAACTTACTAAACTTGATCTTTAATTTTTCAGAGTTTGGCCTTCAAAGATTTTCCAAACTTGATCTTCAATTCACCCAAATTTGGTCTTTAAATCTTCCCAAGAATATATCTTCAATCAATCATGCCAATCATACCAACAATAGGTATCTCTCAAACTTGGCATGTTTTCAATCATACCTTTACTAGTCTTCAATCATACTATTAAGGTTCTTCAAATCACACCTTCAATGGATCTTACAATCATACCAACAATAGGTATGTCTTCATTTAAGTAACTTTCCAATCATACCATTGATAGGTATATCTTCAATTAGCCTCCTTTCATATTTAGTCTTCAGTTAAATCTCCTAAATATGGTATTGATAAGATCTTGCCTTCAAGTTGTTGCTTGCTTGATCAAAAATATCTCCTTCAGATATTTGAAGATATTTTGCCTCCAAGCCAAGACTCCTTACCATGTCACCATGCTTCCTATGTCATCATCTATGCCATGTTACAATGGTTGCCACATCACCTTGACTTTGTATCAAATGATGCCAATTAAAGTACTTTTGCACTAACAATATCCCCTTTTGGTATAATTTGACACAACCGTCTCTACTCCCAGACTGACTCCTGTTACAACATTAATTGGGACACAGACTAAACTAACACTATTACAGTAACTAGTTGCTTACAAAGTACTAAAAAAGGTTTTACATACTGCAACTAGTGAGACAAACATGATTAAGCATAAAGTACTGACAAAAATAAAATTTGTCCAAACCAACAAATGACTCAAACAGACAAAGGTAAAAAAGTCAGTTTTGAGCTATGCAAGTTTCTCACCCCTTGTGACAGATGATGTGTGACAGATGATGCCAAAGTCTTCACTGGTTTTGCAAATAATGTTGCAACTGCTTCTGCAATTCACCCTGTCTTCATAAATCTTGGACATCAACTCCCCATGTCTTCTTCTAGAGAGCTTTGAGGCAAGATAGAATGTTCTGCTTTTGTATGGCAATGATGAATAATTGTGCAAAAAGTGATCGTTGCTTCCTACAAGTCTTTGAGCTGCTTCTTCAAGAGCTTCTTATATTCTTCTTCAATGTTGGGGCTTAAACCTTCATGTTCTTCTGCAAATGGAGGTGTGGTGAAACTCTACCAACTGACAAACTGATGACGGGCGCATAGATACCGTGGCATGTGCGTACATGGAGAAATATGACTCAAGGGCATTTCGGTAATTTGGTGGGTGACCAGATTTTGTGGTTTTACCTGGTCTATTTGATGGGAAACAGGTCCAGGAACAACCCTAATTTTGCTAAATTCCAAATTTTGGCCAAATTCCATCGTTCATACCAAAATTTGGCCAAATTCCATCGTTTATGCCTCAAAAACCCTAATTTTGCTATTTTTAGTAATAATTGATTTCATTATATCTTAGGATAGAAATCTCTGATTTGTAAGCCGTTTGTGGCAAATGTCTTTATTTTGATAGATCTCTTATTTCTTGCTGATATTTGAGAATTTACTATTTTTGGTAAATTTTCGAATTATCTCCTTTCTCAGTGCTATTTTCGCCTATTTAATGTAAGCCTATGGGCAAGAGGAAATCAGTTTTGTGATAATCATTTTCTTGAGTAATGAGATTTTACTCTTCCCAATTCTTGGTTATCTTTGATCAACAGGCGTTGGAAGCTTGTTACCGGGTATTCGTGAGCGAATCAATGGTCTCGAGTATACTGCTGCATCACAAACCAATCCTCTTCTCAAGTGAAAATAATTTCATAGAAATCTTTGGCTTTTTTATAGTAGTTACTATTTCATCCTTGGCTTGTTATATCCAATGTTGTAACAAGAACTGCGATATTAGCACTATGTTATGAACTATGAATTCACCTAGGTTGAATTTCTTTTCATCGAGTGCTTCAGAATCTTCACAAGTTTTCTTCTTCTTTTCCTTGCGTGGGGTAGATGCCTTCTTCTCCCCCTTCTTTACTGACTTCTTACTCTTCTTCAATGGCCTTGGACTAAGTGATTATTCTTCAACTTCAACTTTATGATCCAAGAATAATTTTCTTGTAGGCTTTTTCACTATCTTCTTCTTCTGGCTCCTGAGTGTTGGTGCAATTTTCCTCTTCTTCAAAATTTGTTGGACTCTTGCTTGCAAAAGAATATTGTCTGAACTATGTGAACTCTCAGGTATTGTCTCAAGTGTTGCAATTAGTATTGCAACATAGTCTGAATTTTCTCTGGTTTCTCTAGTCCTCTTTAATTCGTCAATAACTTTTCTGACAATCTCCTCAAGATCCTCTTTACTGCTTGAACACCTACTTTTAGATGTCTGCTCAGACTCTTGCTTTTATTTTTTAACCATTGGACTCTTCCCTTTGCCATCTTCTTTTCCATTTTCTTTTCTTTTTAAATATCTTCAGAAACTTGCTTCTGTTTGCGTTGATTTTGTAATACCTTGAACCTTTGGATAAGTGTTGGAAAAATATATTCAGGGTATTACTACAGTTGCAGTAAGAATTTTCTACAGAGTAATCTTGTTGAGAAACCCCAAGTTGAAAAATAAGGACCTAAATGTAAAAGTTTTTAAAAAATTCTGGGTTAAAGAGTAATAGAAAAAGGATTGATATGAAATGTTTCTGAAAACTAAGGACTGAAAGGTAAGACAGTAGGGACCTTTTTGAAATACTGTGTTATACTTCAGGGACCATTGGATAGTTTGAAAGGACCTTTTGATAATAATATTTCATAATTCAGGGACCATTGGTGAATTTTCCAGGGACTGTTTTGTAAGAAATCATATTTCTAGGGACTAAAAGAGAATTTCGGCTGAAAACATAAGTTAGAAAAAATCTAGATTTTTATGGTTTGTTCATCTTCTTCTTCTCCTTCATTTTCTACAGTACCCTGAGAGAGAGAAAAGAAGAAATAAAAAAGGAAAAAAAAATGGATATATGAGGTGGAGGACTTGGAGATCATTGGAGTGAGCTCGCCGGAGTGTTTGATAAGAGTTATTTGGTTGAAATTATGTATAATGTTTAGTTAAAAAGGCTGAGCAACCATGCTAGAATTTTAGTATGTTTTTGTGAGGTTTCGCTTGAATTTGAATGGTAAAACCATGTTAGATTGTTGTGGATGATTGTTGCTTCAAATTCCTTTTGGAAAAACCATTGTATTTGAGTTGAAATTTGCTTGAAATAGAGTGAGATTTTCGGTTTTACTCTAGCATTACTGTATCACCGAGATTAGGATTTAGTTTGGTTAATTAAGTTGATGATTATGGTGATTAAGTTGCTAAAGATGATGGTTGAATTGGAATTGGTTGGGTTTAACCAAATTGATTTGGTTGGATCAAACCAAGTTGGAATTGATTTGGTTGAGTTGAATTGAATTGATTGAGTTTTGTTTAATTTGGTTGAGTGGCTTGATCAAATCAAATGAAGAGAATTTGATTTGGTTTAGTCAAGTTCATTAAATGGATTGGAGCTGGGTTTGGATGAGAATTGGAGTGGTTGGGTTCAATTGATTGATTTTGGTCTAAGTTTGATCAAATCAAGTTGAGTGTGGTTGGACTTGGATTGTTTGGTTAAATTGAGTGGGTTTAGACTGATTTGGGCTTGGTTTGGATGTTGGGCTGAACCAATTCAAGGAAAATTTTGGTTCAGTTGAACCAAACTGGTTCAACAGATTTTGTATAAGAATTGAAGTTGGTTCAAGGCTGGTTGGCTACATTGAGGTTGGTTCAGTGAAATTCAGTTTGGTTCAGTGTAATTGAGCTTGGTTCAGTGGAATTGAGATTGGTTCAGCAGTGTTTAGCCTAAATTAAGTTAGTTTAAGTGCAATTGGAGACCGGTTTAATTATGCAAGGTCGGGTTTTAATCGATTGGAGTGTGTGGGCCAATTAGAGAGTCAAATATTGGTTTATTGTATTTTCTTTTCGGTTTAATTGTGATATTTATATTTATTTTTATTATGTTATATTGTTAGGTGTTATTCAGTGTTGGGAGGGAGTTCCAGGTCTACCAAGGAACCCAACGGAGACCAGGTGAGTTGGTAGTGGCTATTATTTTAAATAATTGATTAATTATTATTATTTTGAAATAATTATTTAAAAGCTAGTATTTTGGAAATAATGGTTTAACTATTTCATCTTATTATGTCTAATTGCGTATAATGTTGAAATATACTTATATTTATTTGCCGTTGATGTTCATGACAATCGTATTGATACATTAGTTTAGTATAATTATATGTATTTGCAAATAGTGAAAATACATGTATATGTGATTTAATTATTCGGTTAATGTATTTATTTTTGGATGGTTAGATATGCTTTGATTTGGAATGATTTGTGAAATCATGTGAGTGTATTAAAATGTTTTATCGGCAATATTTGTGGAACTCATTTTCATTCCTAGTATAGGAATAGTATCCTGGATTTGGGCTTTTTCTGGTATTATGCATGTATTGTACTGTGAATGCTTGTCCTGGATAAGGACTCTGTGATATGATTTATGCAGTTTGTATTATTGCTATATCTACATGTTGGTTTGGATGGTGACGATAGGCTAATGCCTGACTACTGCAGTAGTGGGTCCCCACGGGCCAGCCTTTAGAGGTGGCGTGGTGGACCTGAGTGTTGATTTGTCCAGATTAGGTGGGAGCGTAGAGCCCTGATTGGATTATACCTCGGAATCCCGGAGTCACCACACAGGACCGAT
Organism: Dioscorea cayenensis subsp. rotundata; assembly: GCF_009730915.1. Taxonomy (NCBI): domain Eukaryota; kingdom Viridiplantae; phylum Streptophyta; class Magnoliopsida; order Dioscoreales; family Dioscoreaceae; genus Dioscorea; species Dioscorea cayenensis. The sequence continues at coordinate 10,978,899 of NC_052488.1, read as the reverse complement.
GGGCCAACGGCAAGGGTGGGAAGACCTTGGCAGCTCCCAACCTAGTTGCGACGGCGGCTAAGTCAGGGAGAGTTTTCATGCTGTGGATTTGACGACGGTTTTTACATCACTTGCTATTTTGGGTTGTGATGAGGGGGTGAAGCCCAGCTGCCGCTCTTAGGAGGGCAGTCTCTCACAACAATTTGGATTTTCTTGGAAAATTGGTTTGATGTTGATTTGTGATGAATTCATGTTTTCAAAAAGCTCTTTAAAACTTGTATTTTTGCTTGAATTCGGGTATTTATGAAAGTTGGGAAATTTATTTGAGAGATTGATGTCTATATGCTTTATATACACTGTATTTAAGTATTTGAAATTATTAAACCAATACCGACCAACTGAATGTGTTGTAGCTGCAGGAGCAGGACTCTAGATTGCCTGATCAAGTTTAGAGCTAGTCAGGGTTGAGTCCAAGATTGCAGTGGGTCACATACCTTTCTTTCTATTTGTTATTGTTGTGATCTTGTAGCGGTTGTACCCGCAAATTTGAGTAATTATATTTGTTATATTTATGTATTTGAATCCTGTAGTTGGTGTAAAGTTGTAAATTGTGATTTGTAAGTCTAATTTGGTTTCTGAGGGGTGTCAGCTCTCCAGTTAAAATGGATTTTTAACTGATGGATGCCACATTTACCTCGGTAGAAGGGGTGGGTGTGACAGATTTGCTTTAGTTTCTATTTTGGTTGCAGCTATTGATCCATCCTTCTTGCTAGCTTCTAGGTTGGTCTTGAAAGGTCCTTCTCTGTTAACTTTAATCTTCTTCTTTTTCTCTCCTTTCTTGAAGATTCATGGAAATGTATCAGAGATCCATGCATATGGAATACCTTGGATGATCTCTTCTTTGAATTTGATTCTCCAGCTTTTCTTTCTTCTTTGACCAACTACAGTAGATGTTTGAAAAGCCATACCATGGGATCTCTTCGCTCTTCTTTAGTTGATGTTGGAGCTTCTTCTCACAAATGTTTTAGAGCCACGCATGAAACATTAGGCATGGATAAAACTTCTGATGCTTCAACAGGAGAAGAGCTTTTTACAACATCCATGATTTGTGATGATTCACTAGCCTTTTTATTGCTTCTTTAGAACTCTATTAGCTAGCCTTTTCACATTCATCTTTGTTTCCTTTCTTTATTCTCTTCTTCTGAGGTTTGGGATTTGGAAAATAGGGTTTGGAAATAAAAAAAACCCTTTTTATTTTTGGGAAGGTTTAACCACACCGATGCCTCTTCACATGATTCTATAACTACAAAAAACAAACAGCGAAAACCCTGCCATCTTTTTTTATTATTATTTTTCTATAATATTTCCTTTTCCTTTTTTTTTATATTTTCTTTTCCTTTCCTTTTCCTTTCCTTTTTTTAATATTTGTTTTCTTTTTTCTTTTTCTTTCTTTTCTTTTAATTAAATAATCATGCAGGTTCGAAGTCTTTCACCCATTGGGGTGTTTTACCTGTTGATTCACTAGGTCCTCGATAAACACATTACTGGTTATAACATGGTGTTGCAACATTATGAATTATCATCACTTCATTTTTTTTTAATCCATAGTTTCTTAATCACAATAGTCTTTTCTCTGATTTTCTTTTTGATGATTGCCTATTCATGTCCAACCACTCTTCAAGTCTTCTTTCAATTTGTTGCACTTGGGTCTTATGTGGGTAGTCTCTCCATAATAAAAGCATGTAGGCACTTCTCTTCTGCATTCTTCCCTTACTTTGACTTTGATAAGTGCTTGTGTATTAGTAATACGAAGTATTCTTTTCTTACATTGAGCATAACTTTTCTCAGATTTTAGCACTTATGCATGTGTATTTGTGTTCTTTTATGCATGTAGGGTTGTGGAGAGAATTGTAGAAGAAATGAACCAAAAGTAGATCGTAGATGCAATTTGTTGATGAAGTCTTGTAGTGAATAAACGTGAAGACACAATTTGTGCTCAAAGACATGTGAGTGTGTGCCAACCTTCATTGTGCTCGAGCGAACATACAAATTGGTGGGGCACAAAGGCAGTCACACTCATGTATTCCGACTTGTGCAATGCTAGCAAGATCTTCGTCAATAAGGTTTACATGAAGAAGCGATGCGATCTACCGCATGAATGTGTGTTCATTCATGTGGCCTCGATGAAAAGTGAGGATTCGGGAGTATTTTGGTGAAGTACTGTAACATCTACTGCAGCAAATTATTGAAGAAAAATCACTGTAACGGTTACTGTTCACAGTTTGCAGAAATTCAATTCTTGGATATTCACACGGGCATGTGGAAATTCCACACGCCCGTGTGGATACCTGATTCTAGCTCTATTTAAGTCGCGATTTCAGACGTTTTGGGAGATCTTTTTTCCATATTTTCCCCACCTTTGGAGACGCTCGCAGCTATTGTTTGGAGAGGCTTTGGCTAGGTCTTAGGAGTGGTTCTACTGCCTTCGACACCATGTTCCTTTGGAAGATAGTTATTGGGAGAGCTTTCGTCGGCATCGATTCTGCGAGGTGTGCCCTAGGCTTGACGAGGGAACCCTTGGAGAAGATGAGGCTACTCCATAAGACCATCGATACAGACTACAATGGGGTTTTACTTATGGATTGCATGCTTTTACATTCGATTTCACTATTAATTGTATCTTGCTCCATGGATAGCTAAACCCTTAGTGGGTGCTTGGACTTGTAAACCTTAGGATAATTTTGTTTCATTAACCTTTCATTAGGTTTATTTAATTGATGTTTTTAATTGAGTTCCAACCTTGAATGCATGTTGAATTGATTTTTCCTTAGAGTGACACTAGGGTTGAGAATCTATCTTGGTAATTCTTGTGGATGAGTGACACACCAAAAGTTCTTTGCGGTCATGATAGAGTGAAGTACTAAGAGACGAACTCCGCTGGGGCTTAGTTGTGCAAGCAACAGAGTGAAACGTTGAATTAATCATTAGTGCTAGGGCTTAATCATGACTCGGGGTCTTTCGTCTGGACCAAAAGATTAGATCTATATTAGGGAATAAGGTTTATCACTTGGAGTCCCCAAATTTTCATGCAACTCAACACAGTGTGAGGCATCGAGAGTATCCCTTTCCACCAGGGCATAGTGTAAGGGTTAGTCACGGTTGACCTTAGGTTTGGGACCATGTGTCTTAGGATTTCCACAACTCATTAGTCATCAGTTAGGAGACATAATAACTAGTTTTGCACTTGAAACAATAGTCCTTGGGTGAGCAATGTTCGGGTGCCCCATTATCTATCGATTGCCTATCATACTTTTCTATTGCGTCTCTTTCTTCTTTACTTTATTTCTATTCGCATTGATATTGTTAACACCACTCTAGAATCATCTTCACTATAGTCAAATAGTAATACTTGTGTTTCCAAAGCACTATTCCCTATGGATACCACTACCCACTCACAAGGGTATTTTATTACTTCGATAACCCGTGCACTTGCGGTACCCACACACAAAGGGGTATGTCAGACTTGCTTTTCTTCATTATTTTGTTAAGTAGTTGACTTGATGAAAACAACTCCTGAATTTTTTGTCTTGACATTTAAAGTTTCACCAACATACCCAATACCTTGTCGGGCTTTGCTCTGTGTTTTAACTGATAAGATCTCATCAAGCTTGGCTTTGCCTTTGTTCATGGAGTCTAAGGTCTTCTCACCATGGCACAACTTTGCTTTACATACACCTAACTCTTTCTCCAAGCATTTGTTTTGCAAGATCATCTCATTAAATTTGTTCATCATAAGTTTATAACCCATGAGAAGATCTTTTTCAGTTACCTCATCATACTCACTGTCAGTTTCAGCATATGTTGTAGTTGATGTTGCAACATATTCTGCAATGGACTTGGATCTGTTGAAGTTTGCTAGTCCATTCATCACAACTAGAAAGGATGTATGATGATTGCTCAAATTTTCTTCATCTTCTTTCTCCATGCTACCATTTGAATCATCTCTCCATCTAGCATTGAGTGACTTTCCTTTCTTCTTAAGAGTGTTGGCACACTGGGCTTGATAATGTCCAAATCCACCACATTCTCTACACTTGACCTTCTTTTGATAATCTTCGACCTCTTCCTTATTTTCACTAAGGAGACCTTTTCTCTGGAATTTCTTGCCTTCTGTCTTGTATTTTCTGAACATGTTGTGCAGTTTCCTTGACAGAAAAAAAATTTTACTAACTCCTTCATCTTTATCTTCTGTTACAACAGCCTATTATAACTCCTTCTGCCTTGTTACTTCTACCTTGAGAGCTATATCTTCTACTTTTCATTCAAAATTGAGATTCATCTCATATGCTTGTAGAGACCCCATAAACTCGTCAAATCTCAAGGTTGTGATATCTTTTGCCTCCTCTATTACTGAAACTTTTCCATCAAATATTCTTAGAAGAGATCTAAGAGTCTTTTTGACTAGTTTTTTATCTGAGTACTTCTTGCCGAGTTGGAAAGCTTGATTTGCAATGTCCACCAACTTGGCGTTGAATATAGCTATCATCTCATCTTCTCCCTTCCTGAGATTTTCGAACATAGTTGTTAACATTTGAAGTTTAGAAATTCTTACCAAGTTTATACCTCTATGGATAGTTTAAAGAATCTGCCAAGCTTCTTTGGCACACTCGCATGTTGCCATATATTTGAACTGCTTCTCATCAACTCCTCCAAAGATTGCATTGAGAGCCTTCCCTTTTGCATTAGCTTTATGCATATCTTGGGCACTCCAGATACTTATTTTCTTTATAGTCTCATTCTTATCTTCATCAACTTGAATTGGAGGAAACCAACCTTCTTCCACCACAATCTATGCATTTGATAAACGCCTTCATAAGTGCATTCCAATATGGATAATTGGATCCATTGAGCAATGGTAGTCATATGACGGAAGCTCCTTCTTTTTTCTAGCCATCAGTGGAACTTGCTTAGATCTCACCAACTTTGAAACCAAAGCGAACACAGTGAACTAGCTCTGATACCACTTGTTAGTTCCACTGGTGTGGTTTGTGGGTTTAGAGAACACTCAAACACTCATAAAAATCTCACACAAACCAAACAAAAATTAGACACACAAAATTGGTAACCCAATTCAGTATCAACTCACTTACATCTGGGGGGGGCCAAGCCTGGAGATAAATAATCCACTAAAAGAGGTAAAAATACATGAGTAAAAACACTTTGTCACTCATCCTCACAAATAAAGATAACTACCCTCTCTAGATTGTCTAGCACACACACTCTCTCTAACTCCAGTTGCACACTATAATCTCATAGCAAGGCAGCTTATATAGACACTTCACGTCCCAAATATAGTCTATAACTCTTTTAGAATCTCTGTTGCTACTGATACATCCGAATATGCGTGTGTGTACCGTAAGTGCACAGATGTCAAAGTAATAAAATACCCGGTAAGTCGGGTAGTCAAATCCATAGGGAATAGGGCTACTAGTACTAACTTTATCTCTGCTTTCTAACCTAATGATAAATGGAAAGGCGTGGTGATCTAGTGTGCGAAGAAATGAATGCCAGAGACGAATATGCAAGGGTAAAATGGAGAGAGAATCTCAATCAATAAAAATGAGGTACCCGGGCAATGCTCTCCCTAGGACTAACATGAAGTTCAAGATTTGCTAAATGCTTCCAAATCGAGTCTAATGAGTCAAGGTAATCCAAGAACAACCGGTCCTCGTCTCCAAGCAACTAGTACTAGTCCCCTACAAGGTCCCGGTGGAGAAATCGTTCAATCTCAACACCTCACACCCCATATGACCGCAATAAGCTCTAGGGATACCTAAGAGTGAAACCGATTCATAAAGATAGATCCAAACCTAATTCCCGGCGAAGGATCCCTAATCCCCTACAAGGTCCCAGTGGAGAAATCGCTCAATCTCATACCTTACACCAAATATGGTTGCATAGAGTCTAGGGAATACGGAGATAGGAAACACTCAATCGGAACAGAAAGGGGACACTCCATTACCTCATGACTCTCCCTCTTAACCCTCTTTAACCTTGAAGTTCTAACTCTAATGGAGACCTCTCACATCAAAGTAACAAATCATGCAATGTAGATTAATCACAAAGATCAATAACGCATGCAAGCAATGAAATCACAAGGTTAAAACTCAAGTCAACTCGGATTAACTAGAAACATAAAGCAAATCAATACAAAAGAATAGATCATAGGGTTCACATGCCCAAGTACCTACTAGGGTTTAGCCCTCCATGTTGCAAGTTACAGAACAATGATTAATACAATGAAAAGCTACAAAAGCCATAGAGAAAACCCCCTTGAATTTGTGATGATTGGCATTGATGGGTAGTTCAGCGTCTTGAAGGATTCCTCTCCGAAGCTAGGTCGTTGGTGGCTTCCCAAGTGTTATGACGGTGAAGGAAACTATCAAAGTTGGTAAAGAACAACCCCCAAATTGGCAAAGACCTCATCTCTAAACCCTAGCCATCTCACCCCTCAAGAGATGCACAAAAGATCCGAAAGAATAGGGCAAAACGGCTATTTATAAGCCTTAGACCACGTCTGTCATGTGCCCCCACGCGCCTATGTGGATTTTCCATGCGCTTGCTTTTGCTACAATACTTTGCTATAGTGATTTCCATAAACACGATCCAAACATTCTTCTCTTGAGACCACATAATCGGGCACACGATTATGTGGTAGCCTATAAGACTTTTCTTCATCCACGCATTTTGAAAGATCTTGAAATCCTCTCAAAGAGAAGAAATGTTAAGATGTGACTGCCTTTGTGCCTTTCCAAATGGTGAATCGACTTGCATATCTATGGAAGTTGGCACACATCTCCTCATTTACAAACTCCTCTTGTGCTTTCTTCCTTGATATGCGCAAAAACTCTCAACATAGTGCCTTAATAGCCTATCTTTGCTTCCTTTTGCATTTCCAATACATTCACAACCTATATGCATAAAAGAATACCCAATACACGATATAAGACATAAACCACATATAAAATGATGCTCAATGTATGTAAAAAATATATAGAAATATGTCAACTCAAGCACTTATCAGCTACTAACTTTAGAACCTTCCAAAATTAGCCGTTGCAACTCTTGTTGTAACTCAACTTGCAACATAGGCCTGATTGCTGACTTGACTAAGTTTTGGTTCCATTACGAAATGACCTCAAGAGCCATCAACCTCCCAGTCATGTTTAGCCCGAGTCGATGCAGCTAGATCTTCCGATCCCAACTACCGGTAACTAGCCTACCTTCTCAGTTCTTCACCACATAGTCCACTCGCAGGAGACGCACGACTTTGTGTGTTTTCACAAAACTTACCAAACTTGATCTTCAATTTACCCAAGTTTGGCCTTCAAAGATTTTCCAAACTTGATCTTTAATTCACCCAAGTTTGGTCTTTAAATCTTCCCAAGAATAGATCTTTACTCAATCATCCTAAACACACCAACAATAGGTATCTCTCAAACTAACTTGGCATGTCTTCAATCATACTATTAAGGTTCTTCAAATTATACCTTCAGTGGATCTTAAAATCATATCAATAACAGGTATGTCATCAATTAAGTAACTCTCCAATCACACCATTGATAGGTATTTTTTCAAATAGCCTTCTTCCATATTTAATCTTTAATCAAATCTCCTAAATATGGTCTTGGTAAGATCTTGCCTTCAAGATGTTGCTTGCTTGATCAAAAATAGCTCCTTCAGATCTTCCAAGATATTTTTCCTCCAAGCCAAGACTCCTTGCCACATCGCCATGCTTCCCATGTCATCATCTATGCCACGTCAAAATGGTTGCCACATCACCTTGACTTTGTGTTGAATCATGCCAATTAAAGTGTTTTTGCACTAACAAAAGCTACAAAATGAGTTTCATCTATCCAATGCAAAAGGCCGAGAAAATAAAAGCTTAGGCATCAAAAGGTCTCTCTTGGTTAGAGCACTCGGGATACCTTGTAGCTTTTTTTTTTCTTTTCTTTAGCGATAGAAAATCTAACCCATCCATATAGTTAATTACTTGGAGTTTCTGCCAAAGAGACAAAGAAGATCGATCTCTATTTGATCTTTGCCTTCAAGTATGCTAACATCATCAACATCATCCCATCATCATTAACTCATCTAATTCATTGATTAGAATATGTTATGATCTCAAAGAGGAATAGATTTTTGCATCAATAGTTTATAACAATATATGAGAACCATTTACAAAAATAATGAAATTCTATCATTCCGAATCCTAAGTATAATCACTAGCTACCCTCCTCAACTAAAGGAAAACTTCACAATACATGATAAATTCCCAAAGAACAAATGGAATCACCTTAGTTCTATCATACGCTACAAGAAAACTGGGTTTAACGTGCGTTCTAAAGTCATTTAATGGCGGTCATAACTACCTCCAAATGCTTTAAGTGGCCGTTATTAAAATGCCAAAAATATTGGTGTCACCATAACATTTCGTGACCGTCATAGTAAACCATCACAATAACCACTGCCAAATGCATACCACAATTCTTGGCTGTCTGGAAATGTCATAAAATCACATTATTGTTAGATGCTGCATTTCTTAACGATTTTCAAATTTCCATGAATGCTGCCACGCCCCAACTTGTAGGTCCCAACGTCACTAACACTACCGCCGTGACAACTTGAGAGTGAGACAAGGTGTACCCGATAAGTGCTTCTGTAATAGTAATATGAAGTATTCTTTTCTTAAATTGAGCATTACTTTTCTCAGATTTTATCCGTTATGCATGTGTATTTGTGTTCTTTTGTGCATATAGGGTTGTGGAGACAATAGTGGAAGAAAAGAGCCAAAAGTAGATCGTGGATGCACTTTGTTGTGCTTATAGACACGTGATTCTGTGCCAAACTCCATTCTGCTCAAGCAAATACATGGTTTAGAGGGGCACAAAAGCAGTCATATTCTCGTGTTCTGACTTGTGTAAGGCTAGAAAGATCGTCGTCAATGTGAAGTTATTGAAGACACAACGCGATCTACCGCATGGATGTGTGCCTATTCATGTGGCCTCTAAGAAACGTGTGGATTCGGAAGCATTTTGGTGAAGTAATGTTACAGTTTACTGCAACAAATCAATGTAGCAGTTACTGTTCATAGCGCATTAAAAATTCAATTCCTAGAGATTCACACGGGCGTGTGGAAATTACCCATGCCAGTGTGGATGCCCTATTTAAGTCACGATTTTAGCCGTTTTAAAGGATTCTTTTCTCATATTTTTCCCATCTTTGGAGGCGCTCCCGGCCAGGGTTTGGAGAGACTTTAGCAAGGTGTTTTAGAGTGGGTCTACGGCCTTTAACACCGCGTTTTTTCAGAAGATAGCTATTAGAGAGCTTTCGTTGGCATCATTCAGTGAGGTGTGCCCTAGGCTTGACGAGGGAGCTCTTGGAGAAGACGAGGCTACTCCACAAGACCATCGATACGGACTACAAGGGGGTTTTACTTATGGATTGCATGCTTTTACCTTTGATTTCACTATTGATTGTATCTTGCTCCATAGAGAGTAAACCCCTAGTGTGTACTTGGACTTGTAAACCCTAGGATGATTTTGTTTCATTGACCTTTTATTATGTTATCTTTAATTGATGTTTTAATTGAGTTCCAATCTCGAATGAATGTTGAGTTGATTTTCCCTTTGAGTGACACTAGGGTTGAGAATCCATCTTGGTAATCCTTGTGGATGAGTAACACACCATGAGGGTTAGACAAAGCTAGATTGGAGAGGATTGAGAGGGTGAGTCAAGAAGTAGCGGAACGTCCCCTTTCCCTTCCGGTGTCATTTATCCTACCTCTGTGTTCCAAGAGTTCATTGCGGTCACAATAGAGTAAAGTGCTAAGAGAGGAACTCTGGTGGGGCTTAGTTGCGCAAGCAACAGAGTGAAGCATTAAAGTAATCCTTACTGCTGGGGCTTAATTATGACAGGGGTCTTTAACCTGGACCAAAGGGTTAGATCTATCTTAGGGAATAGGGTTTATGACAATGCCCCTTGCGTATGTCCCACAAGTGCACGGGTTTATCGAGTAATAAAATTCCAAGTAAGTGGGTATCGTATCCACAGGGTGTAGGGAGTAAAATTACTTAAATTGCTTCTTAACCAAGTGAAGATGAATAATGATTGTGTTAACAAGATGTAATATAAACAAGAATAAAAGAAATAAGAGAGAGAAAAGCACAAGTAAGTGAGAGATAAGGCAATCGATATAAATGGGGTACTCGGATATTGTTCCACCTAGGATAATCGTTTAATTTGAAGTGAAAAACCAACTATTAAGTCTCCCAACTATGCATTAATGAGTCATGGAAATCTTTTAATATACGGTCCCAAATCTAAGGTCAACCGTGACTAACTCTATACCATGTCCCGGAGAAGAAATCGAACAATCTCAACACCTCGCACTCGGATAGAATCGCATGGAATTCTAGGGATTCCAAGTGATAAACCCACTTCCTAGAAATAGACCTAACCTTTAGGTCCAAGTGAGAGGTCCCTAGTTACAATTAAGCCCGAGGTGCTAAAATCACTTCAACGCTTCATTCCATTGTCTCTGCAACTTAGCCCCAGTGGAAGGTCATCCCTTAGTCCATCCACTCTACTATGACCAGAAAGAACTCAAGGAAATGGAGGTAGAATAAATCACACCGGAGGGGAAAGGGGACGCTCTGCTACCTCTTGACTCACCCTCTCAACCCTCTCCAATCTAGCTTTGTCTAACTCTCGTGGTTTGTCACTCACTCTCAAGGGTTACCAAGATGAACTCTCAACCCTAGTGTCACTCTAAGGGAGGATTCAATTAATCAAGCATTCAATATTGAAACTCAAATAAAACATCAATTAATGAAAACATAATAGAAGATTTAATGAAACAAATACATCCTAGGGTTCACAAATCCAAGTACCCACTTGGGGGTTTAGCTCTCCATGGAGCTAGTTACAATAAACAATGAAATTGAATGTAAAAACAAGTAATCCATGAAAAACTCTCTCGATAGTCGTGACGATAGTCTTATGGAGAAGCCTCATCTCCTCCAAAGGTCCCCTTGTCCGGCCAAGGACACACCTTGCGGATCGGTGCCGACGAAAGCTCTCCCAATAACTTTCTTCCAAGTGAAGCACGATGTCAAACCTAAAAAAACCTCTCCAAAAACCCTGCCAATACCTCTCAAAATCCTAGCCGCAGCCCCATCTCAAGTTTGGTAAAAAATGAAGAAAAGAATCCTAAAATCGGGCCTGAATCGCGGCTTAAATAGGGCTGGAATCGGGCATCCACATTCCCCTGTGGATCAACCACACGGGCCTATGAAATTTTCGCATGGGCATAAATAATTTCCACAAGCCAGTGTTGATTCTCTGGAATTATTTTTTTTAGACGGCTGTAAACAGTACTTGCTACAGTAATTTACTACAGTATTTTCTACAGTACCTGCTACAATACCGGTTTGAAACACTCCCAAATCCATGTTTTCATCGAGATAATGTCAACGTGCACACGTTTAAGTCATAGATCGCTTTGCTTTTTTCAATAACCGATCTCATTGGTGAAGATGCTATCAATGCACAAGCCGGGATACTCGAATGTGGCTGAATTTGTGCCCTTCCAAACCATTGTGCTAGCTTGAATACACGGAGGTTGTCACACATTCCCGCATCTTGAGCCTGATTTATATCTTCACGTTTGACCCTTCTCAAAATTTCCTCCAAATAGTGCGTTCACTATCTATATTGGCTTTTTTCTTTAACATTTGGCTTCACAACCGTATATGCATGAAAGTAACACAAATGCACAAGTATTAGCGCTAAAACCTAATAAAAGTAATGCTTATCATAAGGAAAGAACACTTTGCATTCTTATCGCACAAACACTTATCAAACTCCCTCATACTTAAGCTTTTGCTTATCCTCAAGCAAAAATTAAAACATTGAAGAATAGACGAAGGAAATATTGGAAGTGCTTGGCCTTAGGTTCACCAAAGCATACAAAGAGAGCATTCTACAAGTAAAGGAAATTTCAACCTTAAATACGAAAAATTAATACTCTAGCTAAAACCTTAAATAAAAAAGGACAACAAAGCCGAAATTGTGTAAGTGTGTGTGCAAACTCACTCAAATCAACCCAAAGTATACTCCTCAAAGTTCTAAGTATAAAGGACTTATTTATCTACACAAAGTAACACAAATTAAAAAGGTGGTAGTAGCTTCACACATCCTCTAAGGTAGCCCTTTCCAAAGTGGCCGCTAAGGTGGTTTTCACACTTTCGAGGTGGTAGATCTTTCTACCGGGGTAGTAGCTTTCACTCATCCTATGAGATAGCGCTGTCTCTCATTAGGGCATAACTAGTATCCAACTTATGAGAGTAGCTTCATACTTCATAGGTGGTAACTCTTTTCACCCAACAAGCACAAGTAAACAATAAAACTATTTTGTTCCAAAAGAAACAACTATAACTAGTCCCTTCAACAACGAACTTGAGTTTCTAAAAGAGTTTAATGAGCGAGTAGTACAACAAGTGTCAATCGGGCAAACATTCCTAAAAATTCAAGCAAGAACTAGAGCATGAGAACATTCAATGTTAAAAAGTCTCCTAAACTCAGGAATACAATCATTGCAACTAAGGTGAACCACCATTGGCTATGTGAGCATGCATGTTAATCAAAACTAATATAAAAGACATGTGCACTATGAAACTCCCCACACTTAAGTTGTATATTGTCCCCAATGTGCACATTCAAACTCACTAATAATGTAAAACAATCAAGAATATATGTGGTAGAGGCAATCAAAACAATACTCCTGACTCCTAGTGTTGCATTTGATAGAGCTGAATCCTTGGGAGTGATGTTTCAACGGGTTGTGAAGCACACACGACCAAGTGCAAAAGCACTTCGGTCGTGGCCATAACTAGTTCGCAATAGCCATACTGACAAGACCATCTGCACTCATACACGAGGGGATTCAGTGAAGCTCAATAAAAAAAAAACAACTCGAGTATATAAAAGATAGAGAAATGAATACAACTCGAAACAATGAAACGAAAATAAAAGACATACTTAGAAGGAAAATCCTTTCTGAGTAGTTCAAGTCTAACAACAATACAAAATAAAGTAAAGTAACAAGAAAATAAAGAATGCATCAAATGTCGGTGTTGCCGGGTGTCGGCTCTGCTACTGCTACTGCTGCAGGATAATCGAAAGATGCTGGTGGATCGAGTGATGGTGAGGCTAGTGGGGCCAGAGGGGTCCTCGGCTACAGAACATATGATGAGGCAACTTCTCGCTCTAAAATCTATGTGGCCTGTGTTGCCCTAACCTCAGCGATCTCAGTCCGTAGCACCCCTACCGCGCTCTCGAGCCTCTCAAAATGATCATAGACTCGAGATGGGGAAAACATGTGTACTGGGGATGGCTCCTCTGCTGCAGGAGGTGCCTCGGTCTCCATCGCTGTCGGCTGAGGCTCAGGGGCAGGCTGGGAACCCTCGGCCAGATGATCCTCTCCCTCTGCTACCTCTGGTGCAGGAGTAATCACAGTATATACTCCTGAATGGACTTTGCGGACCATACCCATCAATCTCATCGTCTCCAAGCTCAGGGGGGCAGGTATACTCATCTTCTCAGCCCCACGAATCGCATCTAGGAGACTCATACCCATAACTAGTCTTGTAATGTGGGGGCCCGAGAAAATCACTCCTAATTTGGCATACTGCCCCTGATGTCGTATATACTCTGCAACGATGTTCCATAGATGAATCGGTGTGCTTCGGACCATCGAGTACAGGTACAACAGCTCCTACCAGCTCAAAATGCCAGTGCGATCACCACGGCCATTCACCGACCTACTCAGAATAGTGTGTAAATATCGGTAAGCAGGTCGAGAAAGATACGTGGCCTTGGACACCCCCAGCTCATACTGGCCTTGACCACATAACGCTCTGTATGCTCTCTGCGGGGTCAATACTTAGGGATAATCAGTAGGTAACTGGGCATACTCCTTAGTGTCTGTAAATGCCTTCTCGTACAAGCCAAGCCGAAATGAAAACTAAGAAATGCTCATACTATGGTGATGTCCAAATGCTCTAAACTGAATGGTGTCAATGCTTTCGAATCTCGCATAAGATCTGTCAAACTCAAATGATGATAAGACCTCAAGAATAAGTGTACAAATGGCTGGCTCCTTAATCAACAGTAGCTGCCTCCAACCACCCACTGAAACTAGATCCTCAACCTCATCTGCTAACTCATCCCCCTGCTATATATCCCGTAGTATACGAGTGTCTAGGAGGCGAGATTGTCTAAATCTCAACCTCGATAACCGCTCAAAACGCACTTGATGCTGGGAATAGCAAATCTTATGCTAACAGACTCAGGGGATGACTCAAACAGCTCATAAATTTTGAAGGAATATCGATGAAACAGCTCATAAAGTATTACTGCAGAAATCCACACAGTCGTGTCGAATTTCCACACGTCCGTGTGGATCCACGGGGCGTGAAATACGCACGACCGCGTCTCACAAAGCCAAAAATACACTTTTTAATAGGTTCAAATTTCATCCTAAACATGCATAAATCTTATAAACACAAAAACTAAGCAACATTTATCATTTTTAATCAGTTAAAATTAAGTTATGGCAAAAAGGAGAAGAATTTGGGGTTTACCAATAGTGAACTCGAAAACTTTCGAATTCAGCTTGAAAATGGAGTGAAACTCCTCAAGATCGACAATGTGAGGTCGGGAGGGGTGTTAGGAGTGGTTGTTGAGTGACTAAGAGTGTGAGAATGGAAAAGAGCCAAAAGATTTTAAAGAAAGGCCGCGGCTCTTGCTTTCCTGCACATTCACACGGGCGTGCGGAAATTACCCACGCCTGTGCGCTTCCACATGAGAGAGTCACAGGGGCTGACGCACGCCCTTGTCTGCTCTCGGGAAACCACTCCTCTGTCTCTGAACATAACCACACGTGCGTGCAGAAAATACCCACGCCCGTGCTCCCGACCCACAGGGGCAGACGCACACCCTTGTGGACTCTGTCCAGTCGAGAATTATTACTAAGTGTTTCACACGCTAGTGCGGAAATTATGCACGACCGTGGATTCTTACTGGGTAGTTCACAGGGGCAGATGCACGTCGCTGTGTCTTCTCGGGATGGAGGAGAAACTCTCTGTAGAGATCCACACGGGCCTGCGGAAATTACTCATACCCGTGTGTTTATGAGAGAGTCATCCACAAGAGCGAGTCCACGCCCCTGTGTTTTCTTGGAATAAATTTATAAGTCTCTACAGGAAAACACACGCCCGTGCGGAAATTCCACACGGGCCCGTCACAAGGTCACTCACAGGGGCGAGTCCAAGCCCTGTGCCCTTTCTGGATGAGCTCTGAACGAAAACGCACGCCCGTGCGGAAATTCCACACGAGTTTGTGTTTTCTCTGGACACTTCGAAAACACTGCAGGCTCTACAAAAAATTCCTGAACATATAAATAAACTCAAAGCCAACCCTACAAAGCAACTTTACCTGAGAAAACACTGAAAATAAGCTCAAACGACCAAAATTCTCGGCCAAAAAACAATAAAGCACAAGATGATACCAAAATCCACAAGAAAAACACAACAAAAGATTTAGAAATCAAGATACCAACACTCAAATTCTTATTCATGCAAACACGAAACTAACAACTAAGAAAACAATAAACGCTTGGGTTGCCTTCAAAGAAGCGCTTGTTTAACGTCACTGAGCTTGACGTACCTTGTCTTACCTCACGGGGGCTCATAGATGAAGGTTTTCCTCTTACCCATGATTTGAAAGTAGGATGAGCAAAGTTACTTGAGGGTAGAGAAGAAGTTATTGGGCTAGGTACCACTTAACAAGAGTTCACCCACCTTGTTAGGTTCTTGCGCATCTCCAACAGCCTTAGAACGTTTCTTGTGGCGTCTCCTCGCCCTCTTCATCTTCCGGAGCACTTTCTTCATAATCCCCGGAGTAGATGGCACTTCTTCCTTTAGACCAAGCAGTAGCGCTTCTTCGTTCTCTACTTCTTGGTCTAGCAACCCCTCGTATGGGTCGGATTGAACATTTCCTGCATATATTCATCAATTATCTCATCAGTAGTGTCATGAAAATAGAGAGTATCATCAAAGTCAAGAGAATGTCGCATGGCTTCGGTGAGGCGGTATGTGAGCTTATCTTATCACCTCCAACCCTCAGTGTCAACTCTCCGCCATCCATGTCGATCAATGCCTTGGGAGTACGCAAGAATGACCTCCCAACTATCAAAGGAACATACGCATCCTCATCAACGTCCAACACCATGAAATCTATAGGAAATATATAATTCTCAACTTTGACAAGCACATCTTCATAGATGCCCCTCGAATGTCTCACTGTTCGGTCCGCCAATTGCAATGTCATCTGAGTGGGCCTGGGCTCTCCCAAGCCTAGCTTCTGAAAGAAAGAATATGGCATGATATTGATAATGGCCATTTCTTCACCCAAGTTACCAATGTTGCATGGAATGATGAAGCTTCGTGGGTTTTTCTTCTTGTTTGGCATATTCTTTTGCAAGACCGCCAAGCAAGATGCATCTAGAATCACTGAGGCATTCTCCTCCAATTTCCTTTTGTTGGTCAAACAATCTTTCAAGAACTTGGCATACCTAGGCATTTGGGATAATGCATCAACAAAGGGAATGTTTATATGTAGTTGCCTAAACAAACCAAGAAACTTCTTGTACTGCTCGTTCACTTGATCGTTCTTCAATTTAGAGGGATAAGAGATTCTTGGCTTGTAAGGTGGGGGTGCCACCTCCTTCTCCTTGGTTGCTCCTTTCTCAACCTCTGCGACCTCCGGTGCTTCAAAATTGGTCTTCACACTTGGAAGCCTACCTTCAACCTCACGACCACTTTTCAAAGTGATCACCTTCACATGCTCTCGTGGATTGGTCTCGGTATTACTCGGCAAGCTTCCTTGCGGTCTTTCCGATAGAGACTTCGCAATTTGCCCCACTTGATATTCTAGATTGTGCAATGACGCGGTGTGGTTGCAAAGTGTAGCCTCGACCGATTGGAACCGTGTATCCGAAGATTGCACAAATCTAAGCAAGGCTTTCTCTAAGTCGGTCATTCGGGTTTCCAAACCGGACACTCTATTTTCCATATTTGGGGTTGTTGTTGTTGAAAACCCGGTGGTGCTGTGGCTTTTGGTTGTCCTTGGTTGCTCCACGAAAAGTTGGGATGATTCTTCCAACCCTGATTGTAGGTGTTGCTATATGGATTACCTTGGTTCCTCATTGCATTACCCACAAAGTCGACTTTCTCCACCAAAGATACATCACCAATAGAGATCGGCGATCGGAGGTAACATGTCCTCTGCCGCACCAGGTGCAAATAGTCACGGCCGCCACTCTATTCGAAGTTAGAAGGTCTAACTTCTTACTCAATGATTCCACTTGGGCTGCCAAAGAAGTGACTGCATCTATTTCATGGAGCCCGGTCACCTTTTTCCTTTCCCGCTCACTCTACTGATAACTGTTCATGTCCATGTCTTCTACTAAGTGTCGGGCTTCTTCTGGGGTTTTACTCCCCATTGTACCTCGCAGCATCTAACAATTGCCTTGTACTCGGAGCAATGTCCGGGTGCCCCACTTTCTATCGATTGCCTCTCCTGTCATTTCATTACGTTTCTCTCTTGCTTTTTTATTTGCATTGATATTGTTCACATCACTATTAATTCATTTTCACCATAGTTAAATAGCAATTCTTGTGTTTCTGATCACTATTCCTTGTGGATACGACTACCCACTCACTAGGGTACTTTTATTACTTCGACAACCCTTGCACTTGCGGTACACACATGCAAAGGGTATGTCAGCACCCTAACCTCGGATGGCCATAATGGTTAACCTATGACCTAGTATGACACCTTGATAGCAAGAATAATACAAAATAATAACACGACAAACCAGGGTACACCCTTGAACAACACTTGGACATGTAGGGATATCCACAACCATGTTTATAATAGCACAAGCTAGGGTATAGACAAATACCCGACGATCAACACAAACTAGGAGAAGTGGATCCCACCTATATGCACAAGTAGACAAATACCCAACAATTAATAATACAAGAGAGAGTAGGACAAGTGGATCCCACCTATATGCACATATATGCAAGAGGTGTAACATACACAAAGGGGCTATTTGGTTACCTGTAAGTAGCTGTAAGTAGCTGTAATGTAAGTCATTTTACATGTAAGTGACTGTTTGGTTTGCTGTAAAAGTTCCACTTACATATAAGTGCACTTACACCTCACCCACATATATAGCATTTCAACTTATAGCAAAATTTGCTGTAAATTTAAATGCATTAAAGTAAGTGGCATCCACTTACCATTATATTTAATAAATAAATTATAGTTAAATTTAATTATAAAAATATTTTTAAGTAATAAAATTAAAGAAAATAATAAATATTTTTATAAATTAATGTTTATATGATTAAAAATTTTTATGACAAAAATAGTTTTTTTATTGAAAATAATATATTGTTTTAAAAAATAATTATAAACATATTTTAATTATTAAATTAAATAAATAATAAATATTTTTATAATTTAATGTTTATATGATTAAAAAATTTTATGACAAAAATAGTTTTTTTATTGAAAATATTATATTGTTTTAAAAAATAATTATAAACATATTTTAATTATTAAATTAAATAAATAATAAATATTTTTATAATTTAATGTTTATATGATTAAAAAATTTTATGACAAAATAGTTTTTTTATTGAAAATATTATATTGTTTTAAAAAATAATTATAAACATATTTTAAGTATTAAATTAAATAAATATTAAATATTTTAATAATTTAATATTTATATGATTAAATATTTTTATGAAAAATATTATTATTTTTTTAAAAATTAATTATAAAAATATTTTTAAGTAATAAAAATAAATAAATATTATATTTTTATAATTTAGTATTTATATAATTAATATTTTGTAATAATTAAAAAAATTAATTATAATTTTTATCAAGTAATAAAATTAAATAAATATTAAATATTTTTCAATTAATTTTATTAATTAATAATTTTTATTTAAATTAATTTTAATAAAGAGCATTAAATAATAATAATAATAATAATAATAATAATAATAATCTCACCAACTCACATACATGGTAACTATACCTTTAAACTTACATTAAACCAAACAAATAAAAAGTAAATGCATAATTCCTAGTTATAGCAGACCAACCAGTAATGATGTAAGTTGAAATACAGCATTTTCACTTATATTGTAATATCATTTGCATGTAATTTTAGTTAAAGACAACCAAATAGCCCCAAAGAGAAATGCAAACCAAAGAATGATGTAGACTCTAGCCCAACCAGACCATCCGCACTACTACTAAGGCCTATCACATGGAAAGGGAGGGAGATGGGTGACTAACTACATTACTTAGTGAGGGGAACTGCATGGAATGCACGTCATATAAACATACATGATATACAGTACAAACCTGCTTCACAGTTTATACACAATACGAAATATAGGAGTTACAACATCCCAATACCCGTGCTTGTATTAGAGTCATATCAGTTTATTGAATAAAGTAACATATCTAAATATTACGAAACACATATCACAACATATAATCATTATCGCACATTTTATACAAATTATGAAATATGAAATACAAGATTTACAACCTTCTAATACCTGTGTTTGTATTAGAATCATATCAGCTTATCGAATAAAATAATATATCCAAATAGTACAAAAAAATACCACAACTTATAATCATTATCGTACAGTTTATACAAAATACAGAATATGAACAATGTAGAGAAAACAATATCCATAAGTAACTAACCATATTCAAAATATAATATGATAATTAGTGTCTAACTGAATACAAAAAACATATATTAATCCACAGTCTTGTTCTCGTAGCACAATAATTTAGCAAATAATAGACTAAAATCAAGAACAAGTGATCAGCTTCAAACCCCTCCATCCTTAGCCGTGGCCATGGCTAAGTCCAGAGTCACCAAAGGTTGTACCCTTCGGCGTTGGCAAATGATACCTCGTGTGGTGACCCAGGGCTCACAGTTAAACACCGCTAAGATCAGGATCCCTACATGCCTCTCGCATGGTTTAAACAATTAGGTACGAGTTACCACGCCCTTCTACGGGTGGTTATGGGCCCGCCTAACCAGTACGTAGTCAGGGCCGCAACTTTATGTCACCAACAAAACGAATCCACTGAACAAACCACTTGAAAAGTATATACATATGAAACACGTGGCTTTTCAAAAGATTCTACGTGTTTAGCTTAAGGAAAGACGCAAATAGGTAAATATATATCCATTTATTTAAACTTATATATTTTTATATATATATATATATAATTCAAAGTGGCTTTTTAAAGCCTTTCCCGTGCCCACCTCACGACAGGCCATAATAACACGAACACAGAACCAAACCGATTCTCGTAAATGCAATAACGACTCGCGGTAGTTTATAACTGCCTATACATATATAAGGTTCAAATATTCTATTTGCTGTGGTTCATTCTTGAACCATTGTGAGTGCCAAGTGCTTATTTTAATAATTTTTAAATTTTTTAATCATTTATATTTTTTTTACAATAATTAAAAATTTGAAACTTTACAGTGTCCTATTGAACAACATCCAACTATAATTCAAAAATAATGAAAATTTATTGATAATTCATGAATAAATATAACAATGTCACATTTACACATTTTTTTACAACTTTATAAAAAAAATATGATTGATTGCATGCATTTGAACAAGCACAATGCCTTTAAAGAGATAATATGATTGATTGCTTTAACATTAGCTAGCTATGATCTTCACCAATTTTGCTAGCTGCAAAGAAACAACATCATCTTTGAGATGCCATTTTTATTGGAAACAAGTCACAAACTAAAAAGCAATGTAGATCTTACTTAGAAGATGTACAGCTTTGTTTGCTTGAACATCAATATCTGAATACAACTCCTTTAATATTGCATTAAAAAAATAAAAAAATATCAGCTTCAATATCAACATCTGAATTCAAGTCCATAACCTAAATTTATGTAGATTTATCTTTATCTCTCATCTAGTAGGTAAATTTTGATTAAATAATTTGCTATTTCATTAACATTAGGAAAGCAGAAGCCATTGACGAGAATAATAGTAGTTGTTCCTCTTGGACAAGTTAAGTTCTAGTCAGTAATCTTTGATGATTTGCATCACAAGTGTAAAGTAATTTAAGAGATGTAATTGATTTCTTCAAATAAAGTTTCTTCAAATAAAGTTTCTCCAAATGATTAATCATAACTAATTAGAATAAAACTTCAACAAAGTTCCAAGCAAACTTAACCAAACAGCTTCAAATCAACAAACTAATATCATAGGGTTGTATATCAAGAGAAATTACAATTAAAAATAGTAAGATATATGGGAAATTAATCCCTTCCACCGCTAGTCGCCGGAGAAAATCATAGGAGCACCAGAGGAGAGCATTCTTTTGTCTTCTTCTTTCTTGATTAGGGGTGTGTTCACCTTATGGTCACGTCCCTTTGCTCGCCACGTCAGCTTGTTCTGTGCTTCCTCATTGGCTGAAGAATCCTAGCCATTATGTGGCCTCCAAGGGAAAAGTTTAGGTCGAGAATTATTCAAGCTCGCCATGGGTGGGTCATTTGTTGACTTTAACTTCCTACCCACATCTTCTTCCTTAAGCTTTGTGGGATGATCTTGGATTACCCACAAAATTTGTTTGGGCCTCCAAGGAAATATTTTTGGTTTGGAGTTGTCCAAGCCCGGTATAGGTGGGTTCTTGGAGGGCTTCAACCTCTTACCCACATCATAGTCTTCAATTCCCAAATTTTTTTTGTGGGCACTTAATGGGCTGATCAACATTAAGGCATGTAGCTTCTTCGGTTGTCCTTAGTTCAATTTTTTTCTACCACCTCATATTTTTCTATGCCCATGTTTTCTTCCTCCCCATTTTCTTCTTCCATAGCATCTTCGGATAGAACTTCTACTGCTTTTTCATTACTCTTTTTTTTCTCAGTGGCTTTCTTGAGAAGTTCTGCCATTTGTTTCTCTATCCTTTGAATAGATGCTTGGATACCTCTTATGCTTGTTTCTAATTTTGTCAAATGAGGGTTCATGACCAACATGAATTTGGCTTAGACATCTTCAGTGGAAAACTTCCTTTTCATTGGTGGTGATGGTTGTTTTTCGAAATCGGGTGGTTTGTGGGGGTTTTTTGTGGCAATCTTTGCTGAGGGGGTTCCCACTGTTGTCCATGGTGATGTGCTAAAAAATCTGGGTGCCCTCCCCAGTATGGATTATAGACATTTTGGTATGGATTGCTCTGGCTTGCTTTCCAAGCCACGTATTCCTCGATCTATTTTTTAAGTGCATAAATTTTGGCGTCTAATAATGATTCTTGAAAACCCATGGCCTTGTGCAAATTAACAAACTAAAATAGTGAGGTATCAAAGAAAAAAAGATAAAGGGAAAAATACAAAAAAATGTATAAAGGAAGAAAGAAGAAATAAAGAATATTTACAATTGGAAAGATAAATAACTAAAGTAGCGAGCTAGAAGTTTTCCTAGCATTCTTGGATGTCCTGGGCAATGGTGCCAAAAACTTGATGGTGAGCGCACGACACTCTAAAAAGTGAGCACACGATTCCCCGGCTGCAAGTGCAAGGGTCATTAAGTAATAAACCTCCCACGCAAGCGTGAGAAGGTCATATTCCCTTGGGTCCCAAGATCCGTTATTACTTCCTCCTAGGTGACACTATCTAGTCTATCAAATGGAGGTTGTTGGTTGAAAACAAAAACAAAAAAGAATTATAAACCTAATGGACTAAGACACAATATACAAGTGAATGAAGATAACAAATAATAATGAGCACGAGAAGCCTCGGGCGAGGATCCCCTCAGGAGAAGAACAAGTAAGGATCAATTTGGGACTTTACATGCAATATTGGCTAGGTTTGGTCCAGTAGACTTGGCAGTGGATTACCCGGAACCTCAATAGTATAGCCCTAATCGAATACAGGGTCCTTTATCCAGAAGATACCCCTACGATGTCTTTGGGAACAAGGAGTCTTGGCTAGGGTAATTCTAATGCTCGCTCTCACCAAGAACTACCCTAATACCCGCAGTGAGCTACCGGCACATGGAACATCCGGTGCACCAGAACACTGAATCCCCCTTCAAATATTGTGTGACCTAATGCATGTAAGCATCCTGCTATACAAGTATCATTCAAGAATCAAACCTAAGAAATCCATCCATTGTAGGTTGAACAAGATAACAATAGAATGAAAACAAACATGCTAAAAATCTATTACAAATAAAGATCATCCATACAGACAAGTTCTCCCAAGGTTCACGGGATGCCCGGTGGCCTTTGGAGTCTAGTTCCACATCACAAAGAGAGAATACATGAGATAATCAATAAAAAAGCTCATAAAAGTCTCCATTAGATGTAGGCTAAAAGTTGGTGATGAAAACTCACCAGATCCTTGCTGGATCCTCACCGTCAAGCTTCTTGATGATCTCCTTGAGTGCTACCTTCTTCTCCCCTTGAGTTTTCCTCTTCAAATCACCCTCTCCAACTTACCTAAATAAACTAAATAAAGGTGCAGAGGAATGGTGGCCAAAGTCCCCTTCCAAAAAAACCCTAGAAATACTTTTATAACCTCTAAAAGATGTTCTAATCATGCATGTATGGGTTGGTGTGTGGCCGCACAAGAGGCC
This sequence comes from Dioscorea cayenensis subsp. rotundata, assembly GCF_009730915.1. NCBI lineage: Eukaryota > Viridiplantae > Streptophyta > Magnoliopsida > Dioscoreales > Dioscoreaceae > Dioscorea > Dioscorea cayenensis. The sequence continues at coordinate 10,955,071 of NC_052488.1, read as the reverse complement.
GCACACCTCTTAGGCTCCTCTGTGTGGCCCGCATAGGGGGACGCACATTGCTACAGTGAATTGCTACAATGATTTTGCTTTAGTGACACTTCTGAGTCAATTTTTGGCTAAGTGTTTGGAGGAAAGCTTTTGGAAGGAAAGGAGGCTTGCAACCTAAGCTTGGGAGGAGCTTCACTCGGCTAAGAAGGGACTCCAGTACCTTTCTTCACCGCCCACACAATTATTCACATTGTCGGTGAGCTTGGGAAACCATCATTCGGTGATGAAGAACCCTCACTAGTGAATCATTATTCGGCCCTTTGAAGAGCTAGTCAGAGTGAGCCTATAGGTAGAGGAGTGTGCCCTTCAATTTGATCATTACTACTTTTGTATTCCCGTGAGCATTGAGCAATCATATGAACCCTAGTCAAGAAAGAGATCACTGCCAGGGTTTGTATAGGATCAAGGGTTAATCATCTCGAGAGAGGAGTTAGCCTAATTTTGGGAGTCTAATTGATCTACTGGGGTTCTAACACACCCTTTGCGTGTGTGTACCGTAAGTGCACGTGTTGTCAAAGTAATAAAGTACCACGATGAGTGGGTAGTTGTATCCACAGGGAATAGTTGTTAGTAAGTAAGTAGTGATGCTATTTAGCTATCGAGTGAACTAATTTGTGATTTGAGTGAGCAATATTAATGCATATAAAATGAAGAAAAGAGAAAAGAAAGTAACAGGAATAAGGAAAGACAATCGATAATAAAATGGGGTACCTAGACAATGCTCACCCTAGGACTATTATTTCAAGTGCAAAACAAGTGTTATGCCTCTTAATTGAAGTTTAATGAGTCATGGAAATTGACAATGCCCCTTGTGTGTGACCCGCAAGTGTAAAGGTTTGTCGAGTAATAAATTCCCACGTGAGTGGGTATCCACAGGGAGTAGGGAATAAAAATACTTAAGTTGCTACTTAACCAAGTGAAGATGAACAATGATTGTGTTGATAAAGTGTGATGTAAACAAGAATAAAAGAACAAGAAAGAGAAGCACAAATAAGTGAGAGGAAAGACAATCGATATAAAGTGGTGTACTCTGATGCTATTATGCCTAGGATAATCATTTCAAATGCAAAACCAACTATTATGCTTCCTAACTAATGTATTAATGAGTCATGGAGATCCTACAATACACGGTCCCAAATCTAAGGTCAACCGTGACTAACTCTACACTATGTCCCGGTGGAGAAATTGACCAGTCTCAACACCTCACACTGTGTAAAGTTGCAAAAAGCTCTAGGGATTCCAAGTGATAAACCATATTTCTATATGTAGATCTAACCCTTTGGTCCAGGCGAAAGACCGCTAGTCACAATTAAGCCCCAGGTGTTAAAGTCACTTCAACGCTTCACTCTGTTGCTTACGCAACTAAGCCCCAGCGGAGTTTATCCCTTAACCCTTCACTCTATTGTGACCGCAAAGAACTCTTGGAACGTGGAGGTAGGATAAATCACACTGGAGGGGAAAGGCAACACTCCGCTACCTCTGACTCACCCTCTCGACCCTCTTTAATCTTTCTTTGTCTAACACTCATGGCGTGTCACCCATCCACAAAGATTATCAATATTGACTCTCAACCCTAGTATCACTCTAAGAGAGAAATCATTCAACAAGTATTCAAGATTGGAACTCAATTAAAAGCATCAATTAAGGAAAACATAATAAAAGGTTAATAAAACAAATACATCCTAGGATTCACAAATCCAAGTATCCACCAGGGGTTTAGCTCTCCATGGAGCAAGATACAATCAATTATAAAATTGAAAGTAAAAAACAAATAGTCCATAGGAAAACCCCCTCGATAGTTATGTCGATGGTCTTGTGGACTGGCTGCACCATCTTCAAAGGTCACCTTGTCAAGCCTAGGACACACCTTGCTGGATCAGTGCCGACGAAAGCTCCCCCAATAGCTATCTTCCAAGAGAATCACGGTGTCAAACGTGTAGAAACCCTCCAAAAGCCTTGCCAATACCTCTCTAAACCCTAGCCGCAAGCCTCTGCAAAGTTGGAGAAAAGATGGAAAGAAAGATGCTGAAATTGGGTTGAATCGCGGCTTTAAAAGGGCTGGAATCAGGCATCCACACGCTCATGTGGATTCTCTGGAAATCTCATTTTTAGCCGGCCATGAAAAGTACTACTACATTAAATTGCTACAGTGTTTTGCTACATTAGCCTACTATAATACCGCCAGAAACACTCCCGAATCCATGTTTTTCATTGAGGTAACTTAAACGGGAACACGTTTATGCCGTAGATCGCGTTGCTTCTTCAATAAATGGCCTCATTGGTGAAGATCTTACTATCAATGCACAAATTGGGATACTCAAATGTGACTGCCTCTGTGACCCTCCACATTATTGTACTCGCTTGAATACCTGGAGGTTGGCACACATTCTCGTATCTTGACCCCGACTTGTGTCTTCACGTTTGTTCCTTCCCAAGATTTTATCAAATAGTGCATTCACAATCTACATTGGCTTCTTTTCTCAATATTTAGCTTCACAACCCTACATGAGCAAAAGAACACAAATATACATATATTTGCGCTTAAACCTGATAAAAGTAATGCTCATCATAAGGAAAGAATACTTTACATTCTTATCGCACAAGCACTTATCAAACTCCCCCACACTTAAGCTTTTGCTTGTCCTCAAGTAAAGAAATAAAGCATTGAAGCATAGAAGAAGGAAAAATTGAAAGCGCTCGGCCTTAGGTTCACCAAAGCATGCAAGGAGAGCATTCTACAAGTAAGGCAAATTTCAACACTAAATACGACAAATAAATGCTCTAGCTAAAAACTTGAATCAAAAAGGACAACAACCCGAAATCGTGTAAGTGTGTTTAAACTCACTCAATTCAATCCAAAGTATATTCCTCAAAGTTCTAAGTAAAAGGGACTTATTTATCTATAAAACATAACAAAACAACAAGATGGTAGTAGCTTCACACATCCTCTAAGGTAGCCCTTTCCAAAGCGGCCGCTGAGGTGGCTTTCACACTTTTGAGGTGGTAGCTTTTTCTACCGGGGTGGTAGCTTTCACTCATCCCATGAGATATCTCTTTCTCTCATTAGGGCATTACTAGTATCCAATTTATGGGAGTAGCTTCATACTTCATAGATGGTAGCTCTTTCCGCCCAAAATGCACAACTAAATGATATATCTTTTTTTCAGCAAAGTAAAACAAGAAACAAAACTAATTAGTCCCTTACACCACAAACTTGAGTTTCCAAAAGAGTATCAAGAGTGAGTGATGCAACAAGTATCAATCGGGTAAAAATTCCTACAAATTCAAGTAAAAACTAGAGCATGAGAACATTCAATGTTAAATAATCTCCTAAACTCCAGAATACAAACATTGCAACTAAGGTGAACCACCATTGACTATGTGAGCATGTATGCCAATCAAAACTTGTGTAAAAGACATGTGCAATGTTAACTCCCCCCACACTTAAGATGTACATTGCCCTCAATGTACCATGCAAGCATAATAGAAAGTAAATCAATCAAGTATATATGTGGGAGTGGCAATTGAAACAATACTCCCCTGACTCCTAGTATTGCGTTTGTTGGAGCTAAATCTTTGGGAGTAAAGTTCCAACGGGTTGTGAAGCACACACGGCCCACATTGGCCGTGTCCATGACTAGTTCTCAACTCCTATACTGACAAGACCATCTACAACATACACAAGGGGGTTCAGTGAAGCTCAATAAAAATAAAAACAACTCGAGTATATAAAAGATAAGGCAATGAATACAACTCGAGACAAAAAAACGAAAAATAAAAGATATACTCAAAAGGAAAATCCTTTCTCAGTGTACAAGTCTAAAATAGAATGCAGAAAGCAAAGAAGAGAAAAATGCATCAAGTGTCGATGTCATCTGCTGTCGGCTCCTCCGCTACTGTTGGTGGTGGTGATGCTGCATAAGGTCGATCAACTTGTGCTAGAATAGGTGATAGTGGTGACGGAGATGCCTGAGGGGTCCTCGGCCACTGGACAAATGATGAGGCGACGTCTTGCTCTAAAATCTGCTGTAAGATGTCAAAACGTGCAATCAACTCGGTGTACTACATAGCCTGTGTCGCCCGACCCTCAGAGATCTCAGTACGTAGCACCCCCACAGCATTCAGGAGCCTCTCAAAACGATCATAAGCCAAGATGGTGAAAACATGCGTACTGGGGGTGACTCCTCCACCACAAGAGGTGTCTCGGTCTCCATCGGTGTCGGCTGAGACTCGGGGGTGGCCTAAGAGGCCTCGGCATCATCACCCTCACCCTAGAGCGGGCGTAATCAAAGCATATATATCAAGGCTATGTCTGCGCACCAATTCCATCAATCTCAATGTATCCAGGCCTAACGATGAAGGAGCAGTCATCTTCTCAACACCACGTATGGCGTCTATCAAACCCATGCCCATAAGAAGTCTGGTGATGTATGCCCCTGAAAAGATGACACTAACTCTAAAATACTGGCCCTGGTAGCGTAGATACTCGGCTAGTATGTGGCCCAAATGGATCGACTGTCTTTGAACCATAGAGTAAAGGTACAGAAGTTCTTGTTGGCTCAGGATGCCGGTACTGTCACCACGTCCATACACCGACTTGCTCAGAATGACATGAAGATAGCGGTACGCAGGTGGGGAAAGGCCCGTGGCCTTAGACACGCCTGGCTCATACTGTCCCTAGCCGCATAGACTGTTATATGCTCTCTGAGGAGTCAAAGACCAAGGATAATCAGTCGGAAGTCGCTCGTACTCCTCAGTGGCCGTAAAGGTCTCATCATAGAGGTCCAAAAAGACTGAGAACTGTGTGATGCTCATAACATGGTAATACCCAAGTGCTCTAGACTGTATAGCGTCGACACTATCAAATCTGGCATAGGACCTGTCGAACTTGAATGAGGATAAAACCTCAAGTGTAAGCGCACGGATGGCAAGCTCTCTAAACGTCTGTAATTGTCTCCAACCCCCCACCGAGACGAGATCCTCTACCACATCTGCCAACTCATCGCCCTGCTGTATATCTCGTAATACACTCGTATCTAAGAAACAACTCTGTCCGAACCTAAGCCTTGATAATCGCTCAAAATGAGCTTGGTGCTTGGGAACAGCAAATCCCATATTCTTTGGCTCAGGGGATGACTCACACCGACGCTTCTTAGCTTGCTTCTTCGACCGGGGTGCCATATCTTCAAAATAAAAACATAGAATCGATCAAAAGCATTCAAAAATTTATTGTGCAGATTTCCACACAATCATGTGGAATTTCCACATGCCCGTGTGGATCCATGGGGTGTGAAAACCGCACGGCCGTGCCTCACAAAACCAAAAATACACATTTTCATTGTTTCTACCTTCGTTCTAAGCAAGCATATACCTTATAAACATAGAAACAAAGCAACATTCATTATATTAATTGATTAAAATCAAGTATGGTGAAGAAAAAAAATGAATTGAGGGTTTACCAGCAGTTGAAGATGAAAACTCTCGAATTCGTCCTAGAATTCAAGTAAAACACAACAAAATCAACGGTGCGAGGTCGGGAGAATGGTGGAGAGTGTTCTCTGAGTGATTGGGAGTGTATGAATGAATAAAACCGAAAGGATTTTAAAGAAAAACCCGCTGCCTTTGAGTTTCTGTACATCCACATGGGCGTCCAGAAATTACCCACGCCCGTGCGATTCCACAGGAGAGACCCACACGGGCAGACGCACGCCCCTGTGCGTTCTCTTGAAAACACTCAAAGCATTCTGAACGCAACTGCATGGGCATGTGGAACTTACCCACGCCCGTGAGCCTGACCTATAGGCGCATACGCACGCCCCTGTGGACTCTCTGTCCAATAGAGAAAATTCTCTAAGTATGACCCACGCCCGTGCAAAAATTACCCACGGGCGTGGATCTTCATAGCACCAATTCACAGGGGCCCTCGCATGCCCCTGTGGATTCTCGGGATGGAAGATTGCTCCTCTGCAGAGATCCACACTGTCGTGTGGAAATTACCCACGCCCGTGCGTTTATCACATGGTCACCCACAGGGGCGAGTCCATGCCCCTGTGTCTTCTTGGGAAAATCTCTCAATATTTGTAGGAATACACACGCCGGTGCGGAAATTACCTACGGGCGTGTGAAAGTCGCAAGGTCGTCCACAGGGGTAAGTCCAAGCCCCTGTGGCCTCTCGGGACGAGCTCACAGTAGAGGCCCACGTGCGTGTGGAAATTCCACAAGCCCGTGCGTCTTCTCTTGATGCCTTAGAAAACTCTGCAGGCTCTGCAGAAAATTCCTGAATATATAAAAACACTCATAGTCTGCTTTCATCATGCAAATACACTAGAGAAAAATGCACAACATGCTCAAACGACCAAAAACTTCGCCATACTCATTTAAACACGCGTGTGCACCAAAGATACATGAGAAAGTCACAGCAATAACATCTAAAAATTAGGACAACTACACTCAAAACTATATTCATGCCAACACTAAACTAAAAACTAGAAAAATAGTAAAGACTTGGGTTACCTCCCAAAAAGCGCTTGCTTAATGTCACTAAGCTTGATGTACCTCTTCTTACCTCACGGGGGTTCATAGATGAAGATTTCCCTCTTACCCATGACTTGGAAGCATGACGAACATAACCTCTTAAAGGAAGAGGGAGAGTTGTCGAGCTTGTTACCACTTAACAAGGGTTCGTCTATCTTGTTTCGCTCTTGCACATCCCCAACAGCCTTGGGGTGTTTCTTGTGGCATCTCCTTGCCCACTAGGGGTTTAGCTTACCATGGAGCAATGCAAAATCGGCAATGAAATCGAAAGTAAATGCATGCAATCCATAGATAAAACCTCCTTGTAGTCCATATTGATAGTCTTGTGGAGCTGCCTCGACTTCTCCAAAGATCCCCTTGTCAAGCCTTGGGCACACCTCACCGAATCGACGCTGATGAAACCTTCCCAAAAAGCTCTCTTCCAATGGAACTCATTGTCCAAGGCCATAGGAACACTCCAACAACCTAGCAAAAGCCTCTCCAAACCCTAGCCGCGAGTGCCTCCAAAGATTGGCAAAAGATAGGAAGAAGATCCCTAAAAGAAACTCTCAAAGCGGTATTTATAGGGCTTTAATTGGGTATCCATATGGGCATGTCGAAAATTTCACACGCCTGTGTGAATTTCCAAGTCTTTATTTCCTGCGCGTTGTGAACGATAGCTGTTACAGTGATTTTGCTACAGTAAATTACTACATTACCTCGCCGAAATGCTCCCAAATCCACTCTTTTCATGGAGGCCACATTAATGTGCACACATCCATGGTATAGATCATATTTTGTCTTTAATGAAACCACATTGACGGAGCTCTTCATAATATTGCACAAGTCGAAATATGTGAGTGTGACTGTCTTTGTGCCCTTCCACTTTGTGTATTCACTTAAGCACAATGGAGGTTGGCACACACCCACATGTCTTTGAACACAACTTGTGTCTTAACATTTGTTTAATCCAAGAACTTCATCAACAATTGCGTTCACGATCTACTTTTGCCTCCTTTCATCCAAACTTGTCTCCACAACCCTAAATGCACAAAAGAACAAAAATTCACACGAATGAGCGATAAAATCTAATAAAAGTAATATTTAGTGTAAGAAAAGTATACTTCATATTACTTATACATAAGCACTTATAAAACTCCCCCACACCTAAACTTTTGCTTGTCCTCGAGCAAAAATAAAACATTTAAGCATAAAAAAAGGAAAATTGGAAGTACTTGGCCTTAGGTTCACCAAAATCATGCAAAAGAGGCATTCTACAAGTAAGGAAAAATTCTTATAGCAAATAAGAAGAATTATTGCTCTAGCTAAATACTTCCTAATTACTTGTTGTCTAGCCTACAAATTTGAGTAAGTGTTCTAAATTACTAAAATGGGTAAAAAGAACTAAAAGGAGGTGTCTATGATAAGTGTTTATGTATATATAATACGAAGTACTCTTTTTTTACATTGAGCATTGCTTTTCTTAGACTTTATTGCTTATTCATGTGTATACGGGTTCTTTTGTGCATGTAGGGTTGTGGAGACAAGTGTAGAAGAAAGAAACCAAAAGTAGTTCGTAGATGCAATTTGTTGATGAAGTCTTGGAGTGAATAAACATAATGACAGAAGTTGTGCTCAAAGACATTTGGGTGTGTGCCAACCTCCATTGTACTCATGAGAATACACAAATTGTAGGGGCACAAAGGCAGTCACACTCAAGTGTTACGACTTGTGCAATACTAGAAAGATCTTCGTCACTGTGATTTCATTGAAGACGCAACACAACCTACTGCATGGATGTGTGCCCATTCATGTGGCCTCGATTAAAAGTGTGGATTCGGGAGTATTTTGGCGAAGTACTATAGCAAATCATCGCAGTAAAAGCACTGTAGATGTTACTGTTTACAGCTCACAGGAAATGAACTTCTGAAAATTCACATGGGCGTGTGAAAGTTCCACATGCCCGTGTGGAATGCCCGATTCTAGCCCCTATAAATACCGTGATTTTAGATGTTTTGGAGGATCTTTTTCCTATCTTTTACCCATCTTTGGAGGCGCTCGCAGTTAGGGTTTGGAGAGACTTTGGCTGGGTCTTTGGAGTGGTTTTACGGCCTTCAACACTGTATTTCTTCGGAAGATAGTTATTGGGGAAGCTTTCGTCGGCATCGATTCAGCGAGGTGTGCCCTATGCTTGATGAGGGAACTCTTGGAGAAGACGAGGCAACTCCATAAGACCATCGATACGGATTATGAGGTGGTTTTACTAATGGATGGCATGTTTTCACATTCAATTTCATTGTTGATTGTATATTGCTCCATGGCAAACTAAACCCTAGTGGGTGCTTGGACTTATTAACCCTAGGATGATTTTGTTTCATTGACCTTTTATTATGTTTCTTTAATTGATGTTTTTAATTGAGTTCCAGCCTTGAATGCTTGTTGATTTGATTTTCCCTTAGAGTGATACTAGGGTTGAGAATCTATATTGGTATTCCTTGTGAATGAGTGACACTTCATTAGGGTTAGATAAAGTTAGGTTGGAGAGGGTCGAGAGGGTGAGTCAAGAGGTAGCGGAACGTCCATTTCACTTTCGGTGTAATTCATTCTATCTCAACGTTCCAAGAGTTCTTTGCGGCCACAATAGAGTGAAGTGCTAAGAGATGAACTCCACTGAGGCTTAGTTGCGTGAGCAACAGAGTGAAGTGTTGAAGTAATCCTTAGTACTGAGGCTTAGTTGTGAATAGTGGTCTTTCGCCTAGACCAAAGGGTTAAATCTATTTAAGGGAATAGGGTTTATCACTTGGAGTCCCTAGAGCTTTAAGCAACCTTGCACAATGTAAGACGTCGAGAGTATTCCTTTCCACCGGGGTATAGTGTAGGGTTAGTCATGGTTATGCTTATGTTTGAAACCATGTGTTTTGGGATTTCCACGACTCATTAAACATCAATTAGGAGATATAATGATTAGTCTTGCACTTGAAACAATAGTCTTAGGATGAGCAATGTATGGGTGCCCTATTTTCTAATCAATTACCTCTCCTCATATTCTTTTGTGTCTCTTTCTTCTTTACTTTATTCTAACTTGTATCGATATTATTGACACCACTCTTGAATCATCTTCACTATAGTTAAATAGCAATTCTAGTGTTTCTGAGCACTATTCCCTGTGGATATGACTACCTACTCACCGGGGTACTTTATTACTTCGACAACCCATGCACTTGTGGTACACGCACGCAAGGGGTGTGTCAAGTTTTTGGCGCCATTGCCGGGGAATAGGCATTTTGGAAGCGTTTTGCAATTTGCTATTTTAGCTATGCATCACTTATTCTATTTCACACTTTCTTATTCTTCCATCATTCTGATTTGTTTTTTTTTTTCTTTCTTTCTTAGGTTGTAGCTCCAGGTTATGACCCGAGGAAACCCTTCGACTTTAGTTGAAGAAGATCTAGACATTGGAAGAAGAATTTATAGAAAGGGAAAAGAACATGTGCAAGAACAGTCAAATCAAGCTGAGATAAAAGGTGAAGGGTCTCATAATATGGTAGAACATCATGAGCAGCAGAGGACACTCTTAGATTATGCAAGACCCGCAGTTCTTGGCACCCAGTCTAGTATTGCGTGGCTACCGATTACAGCTCAGAGTTTTGAGCTCAAGCCAGGCTTCATCCAGATGTTGCAGCAGTCAGCACAGTTTAATGGTTTAGCCGATGAGGACCCGAACAACCACATCGATAATTTCTTGGAAGTGTGCGACATGCTCAAATTAATGGAGTTACGGATGATGCCATCAGGTTGAGAGCCTTCCCATTTTTCTTGAAGGGGAGAGCAAAGCAGTGGCTACATTCATTACCTAGAGCGTTGATCACTACTTGGGAAGAGATGGTAAAAGCTTTTCATGCCCAATATTTTCCTCCAGGAAAATTTGCGAAGCTTAGGAATAAAATATCCTCTTTTGTATAAATGGAAATGGAGTGTCTTTTTGAGACATGGGATAGGTTCAAGGATCTCCTGCAGAAATGTCCTCAGCATGGGTTCCCCGAGTGGATGATCATTCAAATTTTCTATAATGCTTTAAACCTAAGCACAAAGCATTTACTTGATGTAGCAGCAGGAGGTACCTTAGGAAGAAAGACCCCAGAAGAAGCCTGACATCTCATCAAATAAATGGCTATGAATAGTTATTAGTGGAACACATGGAACAGGAAGAAGGTAGTCGGACTTTATGAGATCGATACAGTCACATCATTGGCGGCCCAGGTTGAGTCACTGAGTAAGAAGTTAGACACTATAACTTCTCCTAGAGTGGCGGCCGTGATGATTTGCACTGGGTGTGGGGGAGGACATGCACCATCTCATTGCCCTATTTTGATTGGCGGTACCACTTCTGTGGAATTGGTTGATTTTGTAGGTAATGCAACGAGAGGGCAAGGAAATCCGTATAGCAACACCTACAATCTGGGGTGGAGGAGCCACCCAAACCTTTCTTGGAGTAATCAAGGGCAACAGAAGGCTATGGCACCACTGGATTTCCAACAACAACAACAAGCCCCGAACATGGAGAATAGCGTTTCGTGGTTGGAAAACTGGATGACCGACTTAGAGAAGGCTTTGACCAAGTTCATTCAATCGTCGGATATAAGATTTCAATCGGTTGAAGCCACACTTCACAACCACACCGCATCATTGCACAACTTAGAGAATCAAGTGGGCGAAATTGTGAAGTCATTATTGGAAAGACCTCAAGATAGTTTGCCTAGAAACGTAGAGACAAACCAAAGAGAACATGTAAAGGTGATCACTTTGAGAAGTGGTCATGAACATGAGGGTTGGCTCCCTAGTGAGAAAACTAATATTGATTTAACCGAGGTCGTGGAGGTTGAGGAAAGAGCTAAAGAAAAAGAGGTGGCACCCTCACCTTATAAGCCAAGAATCTCTTATCCTTCAAGATTAAAGAACGACCAAAACAACGAGCAATACAAGAAGTTCTTGGGTCTATTCAAGAAGTTGCACATCAACATTCCATTTGTAAAGGCGTTGTCTCAAATGCCTCGTTATGCAAAATACCTCAACGACCTCTTGACCAACAAGAGGAAGTTGGAGGAGAGTGTATCTATAATTCTAGATGCTTCTTGCTCAGCGGTGTTGCAAAAGAATATGCCAAACAAGAAGAAAGACCTTGGAAGCTTCAATATTTCGTGCAATATTGGTAATTTGGGTGAAGAGAAGGCATTGGCTGATTCAAGGACTAGCATCAACATCATGCCTTACACATTCTTTCAGAAGCTAGGCTTGGGAGACACTAGGCCTACTCGGATGACACTTCAATTGGCCGATCAAACAGTTAGACATCTGAGGGGTATCATTGAAGACGTACTTGTGAAAATTGACAAGTACATATTCCCTATAGACTCTGTAGTGTTGGATGTGTATGAGGATGTTGAGGTTCTATTGATACTTGGGAGGCCGTTCTTCCGCACTTCCAAGGCTCTCATTGATATGGATGGTGGGGAGTTGACATTAAGAGTCGGTGATGACAACTTAACATACCGTCTTACTGAGGCCATGTGACATTCTCTTGACTTTGATGATACTATGTATTTTCTTGACACTACTAATGAGTTAATTGATGAAAACGTGCGATGTGTCCAGACCCATTGGAGAGGTTGCTAGATCAAGAAGTGGAGAATGAAGAAGTCTTGACACTTGGTCTTGAGGACAAGTTGCAACCTACCTTGGGATCATGAAGAGGATGGTCCAAAAGATGAAGCGAGTAAGGAGATGTCATAAGAAGTGCTCCAAGGCTAATGGGGATGTGCATGCACGGAGTAAGGGTGACGGACCCTTGGGTGGTAACAAGCTTGATAACTCTCCCTCTACCTTGAAAAGATTATGTTCATCGTGCTTTCAAGTTTTAGGTAAGAAGGAAACCTTCATCTATGAGCCCCCATGAGGTAAGGTCAGGTACATTAAGCTTAGTGACGTTAAACAAGTGCTTCTTGGGAGGCAACCCAAGTCTTTACTATTTTTCTAGGTTTTAGTTCAGTACTTGCATGAATAAGAGCTTGAGTGTTGGTGTCTTGATTTTTAAATAATATTGCTATGTTTTTCTCATGGATTGTTGGTGTTTTAGTATGTTTAATTGTGATTGGTGAAGTTTCTTGGTTGTTTGAGAGTATTTTCCATGTTTCTCTGGTCAGTTTTTCATAGTATAGGCAAGCTTTGTGTGTATAAGTGTGCAGAAATTTTTTGCAGAGTCTGTAATTTTTTTCTGAGTTATCCAAAGAAGACACACAGGCATGTGGAAGTTCCACACGAGCGTGTGTTTCCATTCAGAGCTCATCCCGAGAGGACACAGGGGCATGTGTATGCCTCTGTGAGTGGCCTTGTGACGATCACACGCCCGTGGTTAATTTCCACACGTGTGTGTGTATCTTTGCAGAGTTCTTAGACTCCATCCCGAGAAGACACAGGGGCGTGTGAATGCCCACACGCCCCTGGGATGACCCTGCGAACAACACATGGGCGTGGGTAATTTCTACACGCTCTTGTGAAACTCTGCAGAGAGTTCTCCTTCATCCCGAGAGCACACATGGGCGTGTGAGTACCCCTATGAGTGCCCTTGTAAGCATCCACACACCCGTGTGGAATTTCCATAGGGGCTTGTGGAAAACTAAGTCATTTCTCTTGGGAGGACAGAGAGGCCACAGGCGCGTGTGGGTGCCCCTGTGCGTTGCGCACACGGCCGTGGAGAATTTCCACACGCCCATGTGGGTATGTTCAGAGGCAACTTGAGATATCCTGAGAGCACAGAAGGGTGTGTGTCTGCCCCTATGATGCTCCGCTGAGAAGTCACACGGCTGTGTGGAATTTCCACACGGCTGTGTGGATGCACAGAACGCCAAAAGGCGCGGCTTTTCTTTAAAACCTACTCGAGTCTCTTCATTATTTCACTGCTAAACGCTCGAGGATCACCATTCTTCACTCCCCCAACTTCTCACCGTCTTTTTAAAGGGTTTTAGTTGAGTTTTCCGGCCGCACTCATGGTTTTTCACTTCCATTTCGTCGGTAAGTCCTCTTTCCATTTTTTCTTCGCCAATCTTCATTTCTTTAGATTAAACTTGTCAATGTTGCATCGATTTCATGCTTAAATGGTTGGTGTATGCTTTTAGAAAGAATTTCAAGTGAATTTTAATAAATTTTCGGGATTTTTGCATAGTTGTCGTGCAGTTTTCACGCCCCAAAGATCCATACGGCCGTGTGGAATTTCCACACGACCGTTTAGATTTTTGCAGAATTAGGTTTTCAAGCTAAACTTGATTTTATTTTCAATGCTTTCAGATATGGCCCCCATATCCAAGATAGCCGCCGGTAAGCATCCACATGAGCCTTCTCCTTAGCCGAAACAGATTGAATTTTTTATTCCCGAGCATAAAGCTCGTTTTCAAAGATTGTCGAAGCTGAAGTTTGGCCAGTCTCGATTCCAAGATTTGAGCGCTTTTGCAAGAGATACAGTTGGGAGATGATATGGTGGATGAGGTGGAGTAGCTCCTCTCCATGGGTAGTTGGAGAAGATTATTGCCTATTCGAGAGCTGGCTATTCGCATGCTCACGTTGGAGGTATTAGCGTCGTTTGAGTTTGATAGAGCATACAACAGCTTCTCTAGCATCGACACTATTCAGTTCAGAGTATTTGGATAGTACCATAGCATGAGTGTTACACTGTTCTTCGTTAGACTTGGTTTGTATGACGAGACCTACACCGATACTGAGGAGTACGATCAGTTGCCGACCGATTATCTGGGTAGTTTGACTCCTCAGATAGTGTACAGGACATTGTGTGGCCAGGGTTCGTACGAGCAAGGGGTCTCCAAAGTGATGTGCCTCTCACATCTGGCTTACCGTTATATCCATGCCATTCTGAGCAGATCAATAAATGGACGTGGTGATAGCACTAGAGTCCTCAGTCGACAGGATTTATTATATTTATACTCTATGGTACAGAGCGAGGCACTCCACCTTGGACACATTTTTGTAAAGCACATACGGTATCAGGGTAAGAATGCCAGGGTTGGAGTCCTCTTCTTGGGCCCGTACATCACTCGGCTCATCATCAAGATGGGTCTGTTGGACGCAATCAGAGGGGCCGAGAAGATGATTGTACCATCACTCCTCGGCCCTGAGACGATGAGACTCATGGGGATGATCTGCAAATACGGAGACAGAGTCTATATGATGATCATACCACCACTAGAGGCAGCCGAGGTGGAGACAGATGCAGTAGAGGGATCTCAGCTGTTGTAGGAGCCACAACCAGAGCATATGGAGACCGATGCACCCCTGCAGCACAGGAGCCACCACTAGTGCAAATCTTTTCTCCTTCTCGAGCCCATAATCACTTTGAGAGGCTCAAGAGCGCTATATAGTTATTACAGAGGGATTTAGATGAGGTTCGCTTGACACAGGCTGTGAACCACACTGAGGTGATGTCACATATAGATCTCCTACAGCAGATCTTAGAGCGAGATGTGACCTCACCATTCGTGATGAGACCTCGCACTCCTCAGGTCTCTCCAGCACATCCATCACCACCACCAGCAGCACCAGCATCATCATCATCAGTAATAGCAGCAGAGACAACACCATAGGACACCAACGCTTAAGGCGTTCTTTTACCTTTGTTTGCTTTTATGGTTTTCGTATTTTACTTCTGCATTTATTTTGGACTTGTATTATTCAGAAAGGATCTTACTTCTAAGTTTATGTTTTATTTTCAGTTGTTTCAAGTTGTATTTTATTTCTATATCTTTATAGACTCGATTTTATTTTGATTTTGTTGAGCTTCACTGAACCCCCTCGTGTATATGTGTAGATGGTCTTGTGAGTCTGGAATTGAGAAATAGTCATTGGCATGGTCAATGTGATATTCACATGGCCATGTGTGCTCTACAAACCATTGGAACTCAACTCTTAATGAAATTAGCTCTATCAAATGTACCATTAGGAGTTCAGGGGAGTATTGTTTCAATTGCCCATCTCAACACATGTTTTGATTGCTTTATATTTATTGTGCTTGTATGCGTATATTGAGGGTAATGTACAGCTCAAGTGTGGGAAGAGTTCATATTACACATGTTCTATACTTATGCTTTCATTGTGCATGCTCATGTAGCCAATGGTGGTTCACCTTAGTTGCAATGGTTGTATTCTTAAGTTTAGGAGATTTTTAACATTGAATGTTCTCATGCTCTAGTGTTTACTTGAATTTTTTGGAATTTTTTTGCTAGATTGACACTTGTTGCACTGCTCGCTCATTAAACCTTGTAGAAATTCAAGTTCGATGCTTATGGGACTGTTTTAGTTTGTTTCTCGTTTTAATTTCATTAAATAAAAATAATAGATATGTTTGTGTGTTTGTGCATTCGGGGTGGAAAGAGCTACCACTGATGAAGTATGAAACTACTCTCATAAGTTGGATACTAGTTATGCCTTACTGAGAAAAAGAGCTATCTTAAGAGATAAGTGAAAGCTACTACCCCGGTAGAAAGTGCTACCACCTCGAATGTGTGAAAACCACCTTAGCGGCAGCTTAGGAAAGGGCTACCTTAGAGGATGTGTGAAGCTACTACCTTTTCTTTTCTTCTTGTACATAAATAAGTCCCTCTTACTTATGAGCTTTGAGGAGTATATGTTGGGTTAACATGATTGAGTTTACACACACTTACACGATATTAGGTTGTTGTCCTTTTTGATTCGAGTTTTTAGTTAGAGCATTGATTTTTCTTATTCTGTGTTGAAATTTTTCCTTACTTGTAGAATGCATATTTTGCATGCTTTTGGTGAACCTAAGGCCTAGCAATTTCAATTTTCCTTCTTGGATGCTTCAATGTTTTATTTTTGCTTGAGGACAAGCAAAAGCTTAAGGGTGGGGGAGTTTGATAAGTGTTTGTGTATAAGTAATACAAGGTATTCTTTTCTTATATTGAGCATTACTTTTCTCAGACTTTATCGCTTATTCATATGTATACGGGATCTTTTGTGCATGTAGGGTTATGGAGACAAGTGTGGAAGAAAGAAACCAAAAGTAGATCGTATATACAGTTTGTTGATGAAGTCTTGGAGTGAACAAACGTGAAGACACAAGTTGTGCTCAAAGACATTTGGGTGTGTGCCAACCTTCATTATACTCAAGAAAATACACAAATTGGAGGGGCACAAAGGCAGTCACACTCATGTGTTCCGACTTGTTCAATACTAGCAAGATCTTCGTCAATGTAATTTCATTGAAGACGCAACGCGATCTACCGCATGGATGTGTGCCCATTCATGTGGCCTCGATGAAAAGTGTGGATTTGGGAGTATTTTCATTAAGTGCGGTAGCAGGCAATGTAGTAAATTACCGTAGCAAAATCGCTATAGTAGTAACTATTCATAACTCGCAGGGAAAAACTTCTGGAAATTCACACGGGCATGTGAAAATTCCACACGCTCGTGTGGATGCCCGATTTCAGCCCCTATAAATACCATGATTTCAGACGATTTAGAGGATATTTTTCCCATATTTTGCCCATCTTTGGAGGCGCTCGCTGCTAGGGTTTGGAGAGGCTTTGGCTAGGTCTTTGGAGTGGTTTTACGGCCTTCGACACCACGTTCCTTCGTAAGATAGTTATTGGGGGAGCTTTCGTCGTCATCGATTCGGTGAGGTGTGCCCTAGGCTTGAAGAGGAAACCCTTGGAGAAGACGAGGCAACTCCACAAGACCATCGATATGGATTACGAGGGGGTTTACTTATGGATGGCATGTTTTTACACTCGATTTCATTGTTGATTGTATGTTGCTCCATGGAGGGCTAAACCCCTAGTCGGTGCTTTAACTTGTAAACCCTGGGATGATTTTGTTTCATTGACCTTTTATTATGTTTTCTTTAATTGATGTTTTTAATTGAGTTCGAACCTTGAATGCTTGTTAATTTGATTTTTAGTTAGAGTGACACTAGGCATGAGAATCTATATTGGTAATCATTGTGAATGAGTGACACTTCATTAGGATTAGACAAAGTTAGGTTGGAGAGGGTCAAGAAGGTGAGTCGAGAGGTAGCGGAGTACCCCCTTTCCCTTTCGGTGTGATTCATCCTACCTCCATATTCCATGAGTTCTGTGCGGACACAATAGAGTGAAGTGCTAAGAGACGAACTCCACTGGGCTTAGTTGCACAAGAAATAGAGTAAAGTGTTGAAATAATCCTTAGTGTTGGAGTTTAATTGTGACTAGGGGTCTTTCGCTTTGACCAAAGGGTTAGATCTATATTAGGGAATAGGGTTTATCACTTGGAGTCCCTAGAGCTTTAAGCAATATTGCACAGTGTGAGGCGTCAAGAGCATTCCTTTCTGTCGGGGCATAGTGTAGGGTTAGTCGCGGTTAAGCTTAGGTTGGGGATAGTGTGTTCTAGAATTACCATGACTCATTAAACATCAGTTAGGAGACATAATGATTAGTCTTGCACTTGAAACAATAGTCCTAGCGTGAGCAATGTCCGGGTGCCCCATTTTCTATCGATTGTCTCTCTTTATATTCTTTTGCGTTTCTTTCATCTTTACTTTATTCTTACTTGTATTGATATTATTCACACCACTCTTAAATCATCTTCACCATAGTTAAATAGTAATTCTAGTGTTTCTGAGCACTATTCCCTATGGATACGACTATCCACTCACCGGGGTACTTTATTACTTTGATAACCCATGCACTTGCGGTATAGAAACGCAAAGTGTGTGTTACTATGCAACCATATTTAATGTGAGGCATGACATTGAGAGATTTATCCACCGGGACCTCGTAGGGGGTTAGGGATCCTTCACCTAGACATAGGGTTGGATCTATGTTTAGGAATCTGTTTCACTCTTTGGTATCCCTAGAGCTTATTACGGTCATATGGGGCATAAGGTGTTGAGATTGTGCGATTTCTCCACCGGAACCGTGTAGGGGACTAGTGTCGGTTACTTGGAGACAAGGACCGGTTGTTCTTGCATTACCTTGGCTCATTAGACTCGGCTTAGAAGCATTTAGCATGTCTTGAACTTCATGTTAGATCCTAGGGGGAGCATTGCCCGGGTAACTCATCCTTATTGATTGAGAACTCCCTCCACTTTACCCTTGCATATTCTACTCCGGTATTCATGTCTTCACACATTTGGTCATCACACCATCCCATTTATCATTAGGCTAGCTAACAGAGAAGCAGCTAGTACTAGTAGCCCTGTTCCCTGTGGATTCGACTACCCAACTCACCGAGTATTTTATTACTTCAACACTCGTGCACTTACGGTACACACATGCAATTTGGATACATGTCAAGATACTTAAATGAATACAACTTAAACAACTAAAAATAAAAGATAAACTCAAAAAATAAATCCTTTTTGAGTGATACAAGTCCAAAATAAAATCCAAGAATAAAAGACGGAAAACATAAACACAAATAAAGATACAGAAACCTCAAGCATCGGTGACCTCCTCTGCTGTCTCTGCTGTCTCTGCTGTTGCTGCTACTGGTGGAGATGATACTAGTGCTGCTAAAGATGGTGATGGTGGTGCTGGGGATACTGAGGAGTCAGTGGAACTCGGGGTCGCATCACAAAGTGGAAAGTCGCATCTCGCTCCAGAATCTGGTGTAAGATGTCAAGACACACCATCATCTCTGTGTGGTTCACAGCCTGTGTAGCACGAACCTCCGACAAATCAGCCTGGAGTACCCCCATAGTGCTCTCGAGCCTCTCAAAACAATCATGGGCTAGAGAAGGAGAGAAAATGCATACTGAAGGTGCCTCTTGTGCTTCAGGGGTGCCTTGGTCTCCATCTGCTCCGGCTGTGTTTCTAGGACAGGTTGTGACCCCTCTGCTTCATCACCCTTATCCCCGGCTAGCTCTTGTGGGGGTATGATCATCACATATACATCGTCTCTGTATTTGCAGATCATTCCCATCAAGCGCATAGTCTCCAAGCTGAGGGGAGAAGGTATAATAATCTTCTCATGTACTGGCCCATCCCCATGATGAGTCGAGTAATGTAGGGGACTGAGAAGAGTACTCCAACTCTCGTGTACATGCCCTGATGATGTAAATACTTGGCTTGGATGTGTCTAATATGGTGTGGCTCGCTCTGTACTATAGAATAAAGATAGAGCAACTCCTGGCGGCTCGACACCCCTGTACTGTCACCTTGGCCATTCACTGATATGCTCAGAGCGGCGTGGACGTATCTGTAGGATAGTTGTGAGAGGTATGTAACCCTGGACACTCTCGGCTCGTACTGACCCTGGTCACATAATGCTCTATAAGTGCTCTGCGGAGTCATGCTACCGGGATAATTTGTAGGGAGTTGCTCGTACTCATCTGTGTCAGTAA
This sequence comes from Dioscorea cayenensis subsp. rotundata, assembly GCF_009730915.1. Classification (NCBI taxonomy): domain Eukaryota; kingdom Viridiplantae; phylum Streptophyta; class Magnoliopsida; order Dioscoreales; family Dioscoreaceae; genus Dioscorea; species Dioscorea cayenensis. The sequence goes on along the minus strand of NC_052488.1, from coordinate 10,935,117 downwards.
AGGCCTTATCATATAATTCATGTCTGATCGAGAACTGTGTGACACTCATATTATAATACTGACCGAAAGCTCTAAACTGTATGGTGTCAATGCTGTCAAAACTAGAGTATGACCGATCGAACTCGAAGGGCGTTAAAACCTCTAATATCAACATACGTATAGCAGGCTCACGTATGGATAATAGTCGCCTCCAACTACCCACTGATAGTAGCTACTCAACCTCAGCGACCATATCGTCCCCCAACTGTATCTCCCGTAATGCATTCAAGTCTGGAAAATGAAACAGTCCGAACTTCAGCTTCGACAATCTCTCAAACCGAGCCTAATGCTCTGGTATCACAAACTCCATGTGCTCTGCCTTAGGAGAAGACTCACGTGGACGCTTGCTGGCTGCTTTCTTGGATCTGGGAGCCATATCTATAGTAATAAAAAAGGAAACAATCAAATTTAACTTGAAAACCTAATTCTGTAGAAATCCACATGGTCATGTGAAAATTCCACATGCCCACATGGATCTTTAGGGCATGAAAACAGCACGGCCAAGTTACCAAAATTCTCCAAATACATTATAAATTTATTCTAAAACTTTCTAAAAGCATTCACCAACCATTTACACATGAAATCAATGGATAATCAGTAGAATAATCAAAAGAAATCAAGATTGGGTGAAGAAAATAGAAGAGATAAGCTTACCGACGAAATGAGAATGACAAACTTTGAATGCGGCCGTAAAACTCACTCAAATCTCTATAAATAGATGGTGAATGGTCGAGAATGTGAAGAGGGGCGTTCTCTGAGCATTTGGGAGTTATAGAATGAAGGGACGTGAGTAGATTTTAAAGAAAAATCGTAACTCTTAACATTCTGTGCATCCACACGGGCGTGTGGAAATTACCCACGCCCCTGTGGCTCCTCTGTTCTCCTGAGAATTTTTCTAAGTGTTCCACAAGCCCCTGTGGAAATTGCACATGGCTGTGTGGATACTCACAGGGGTACTCACAGGGGCACTCACATGCTTTTGTGTGCTCTTGGGATGGAGAAAAAGTCTCTACAGAGTTTCACACGGGCGTGTGAAAATTACCCACACCCATGTGCCATTCATAGGGTCATTCATTAGGGCAAATACACGCCCCTGTGTCTTCTCAGGATGGAGTCTAAAACTTTGCAGAGATCCACACGCCCATGTGGAAATTATCAACGGGCGTGTGACCGTCACAAGGCCGTTCACAGGGGCATACATACACCACTGTGTCCTCTCAGGATGAGTCTACACAGAAATACACATCAGTGTTGAAATTCCACACGGACGTGTGTCTTCTCTGGATGACTCAGAAAAAACTACAGACTCTGTAGAAAAAAATTTCTGCAACATTCATGCACATACAGAGACTACATAAACACTGAAAACTTGATCAGAGAATCATTAAAACATGCTCAAACGACCTAGAAACTTCGCTAATCACAATAAAGCACTCTAAAACACCAACGATCCATGAGAAAAAACATAGCAATAGCATGTAAAGATCAATACACCAACACTAAAGCTCTTATTAATGCAAAACAAACTAAGAACTAGAAAAACAATAAAGATTTGGGTTGCCTCCCAAGAAGCGCTTGTTTAACATCACTAAGCTTGACGTACCTAATCTCACCTCACAAGGGTTCATAAATGAAGGTTGTCCTTTTACCTACAACCTGAAAGCATGATGCACATAATTGTTTCAAGGTAGAGGGAAAGTTATCAAGCTCGTTACCACACAAGGGTTCATCACCCTTACTATGTGCATGCATATCCCCACTAGCACTGCGGAACTTCTTGTGACATCTCCTTGCTCTTTTTATCTTTTGAACCATCCTCTTCATGATCCCCAGGATAGGTTGTAACTTGTCCTCTAGACCAAGTGATAAGACTTCTTCATTCTCGACTTCTTGATCTAGCAACCCTTCAAATGGGTCCGGACACATCATTTTTTGCATGTATTCATCAATTAACTCATCAGTAGTGTCAAGAAAATACAAAGTATCATCAAAGTCAAGAGAATATCGCATGGCTTCTATGAGGCGGTATGTTAACTTGTCATCTCCAACTCTTACTGTCAACTCCCCACCGTCTATATCAATGAGAGCTTTGGAAGTGCGCAAGAATGGCCTTCCAAGTACCAATGGAACCTTGGCATCTTCAACAACATCCAACACCATAAAATTCACAGGAAAAATGTATTTGTCAACTTTCACAAGTACATCTTCAATGATGCCCCTCGGATGTCCAACTGATCAATCGGCCAATTGAAGTGTCATCCGATTGGGCCTAGGCTAGGGTTTGGAGAGGCTTTGGCAAGGTTTTTGGAGTGGTTCTATGACCTTCAACGCCGGGTTCCTTCGGAAGATAGTTATCGGGGGAGCTTTTATTAGCATTGATTCGGCGAGGCGTGTCTTAGGCTTGACGAGGGAACCTTTGGAGAAGACAAGGCTACTCCACAAGACCATCGATACAGATTACAAGAGGGTTTTCTTTTTGGATTGCATGTTTTTACTTTTTATTTCATTATTGATTGTATCTTGCTCTATAGAGAGCTAAACCCCTAGTGGGTGCTTGGACTTGTAAACCCTATGATGATTTTATTTCATTGACCTATCATTATGTTTTCTTTAATTGATGCTCTAATTGAGTTCCAACATTGAATACTTGTTGAAATTATTTTCCCTTAGAGTGTCACTAGGGTTGAGAATCCATCTAGGTAATCCTTGTGGATAAGTGACACACTATGAGGGTTAGAAAAAGCTAGATTGGAGAGGGTTGAGAGGGTGAGTCGAAAGGTAGCAGAATGTCCCCTTTCCCTTTCGGTGTGATTTATCTTACCTCCGTGTTCCAAGAGTTTTTTGCGGTCACAGTAGAGTAAAGTGTTAAGAGAGGAATTCCGCAGGGGCTTAGTTGCGCAAGCAACGGAGTGAAGTATTGAAGTAATCCTTAGTCCTGGGGTTTAATTGTGACTATGAGTCTTTCACTTGGACCAAAAGGTTAGATTTAAATTAAGGAATAGGGTTTATCACTTGGAGTCCCTAGAGCTTTAAGCAGCCTCACATAGTGTCTGGTGTTGAGATTGAGCAATTTCTCTGCCGGGGCATAGTGTAGGGTTAGTCACAGTTGACCTTAGGTTTGGGACCGTGTATTTTAGGATTTCCACGACTAATTAAGCATCAGTTAAGAGACATAATGGTTGGTCTTGCACTTGAAACAATAGTCCTAGGGGGAGCGATGTCTGGGCGCCCCACTTTTTATCGACTATCACTCCTATTATTGTATTCTGTGTCCTTCTTGTTCTTTTTATTTCTATTTGCATCGATATTGTTCACACCACTTTGAATACTCTTCACCATAGTTAAATAGAAATTCTTGTGTTTCTGATCATTATTCGCTGTGGATATGACTACCTACTCACCAGGGTACTCTTTTACTTCGACAACCTGTGCACTTGCGGTATGAACTCGCAAGGGGTGTGTCAGGTTGCGAAGTGTGGCTTTAACCTAATGAAATCTTGTATTCGATGATTAAATGAACTTGGTCAAAGCCTTCTCCAAATCGGTCATCCGGTTCTCCAACCCTGAAACTTTATTCTCCATGTTCAGGGCTTCTTATTGATGTTGGAAACCCGGTGCTACCATAGTCTTTTGTTACACTTGATTACTCCAAGAAAGGTTTGGGTGGTTCCTCCATCCCGGGTTGTAGGTATTCCTATACGGATTTCCTTGACCTTTCATTATATTACCTACAAAATCAACATGTTCCACGGATGTGGTACCACCAATAAAAATTGGGCAATCAGATGGAGCATGTCCTCCCCCACACCCAGTGCAACTCATCACTACCGCCCTCTACGATAAGTTAGAGTGTCTAATTTCTTACTCAATGACTTAACTTGGGCCGCTAATGAGGTGACTACATCAATCTCATGAAGTCCGGTTACCTTCTTTTCTGTCTCGTGTATTCCACTAATAACTATTCATAGCCATTTCTTCAATAAGATGTCGGGCTTCTTTGGCGGTCTTGCTTCCTAAGGTACCTCCTATTGCAGCATTAAGTAACTGCTTTATGCTTGGGTTCAAACCATTGTATAAAGTTTGAATTATCATCTACTCGGGGAACCATGCTGAGGACATTTTCGTAGGAGGTCCTTGAACCTATCCCATGTCTCAAAATGAGACTCCAATTCCGTTTGAACAAAAAAAGATATTTCAATCCTAAGCTTCGCAGTTTTTCTGGGAGGGAAATATCGGGCAAGAAAAGCTTCTACCATCTCCTCCCATGTAGTGGTCAATGCTCTAGGTAATGAATGTAGCCATTGCTTTGCTCTCCCTTTCAAGGAAAATGGGTAGGCCCTCAACTTGATAGCATCATCCGTGACACCAATCCTCTTGAGCATGTCACACACTTCCAAGAAGTTCTCAATGTGATTGTTTAGATTCTCATCGGCTAAACCATTAAACTGTGCCAACTACTGTAACATCTGGATGAAGCCTGGCTTGTGCTTAAAACTCTATGCTATGATCGGTTGCCGCACAATATTAGACTGTGTGCCAAGACCTGCAGGTCTTGCATAATCTGAGAGTGTCCTCTGCTATATTATCAAACCCTTCACCTTCTATCTCAGTTTGATTTGACTATTCTTGCCAAGGTTCTTTTCCCCATCTACGAGTTCTTCTTCCAATTTTTGGATCACCTTTAACCAAAGTCAAAGGGTTTCCTCGGGTCATAACCTGGAGCTTCAACCAAAGAAAGAAAAACAAATCAGAACAATGGAAGAATAAGAAAGTGTGAAATAGAAAAAATTATGAATAACTAAAATAGCAAAGTGCAAAATGCTTCCAAAACGCCTATTCCCCGGCAATGGTGCCAAAAACATGAGACACCCCTTGCGTGTGTGTACCGCAAGTGCACGGATTGTCAAAGTAATAAAGTACCCCGGTGAATGGGTAGTCGTATCGATAGGGAATAGTTGTTAGGAAGCAAGTCGTAATGCTATTTAGCTATTGAGTGAACCAATTTGTAATTTGAGTGAACAATATCAATGCAATTAAAATTAAGAAAAGAGAGAGGAAACGCAATAGGAATAAGGAGGGGTAATCGATAGAAAGATGGGGTACCCAGATATTGCTCACCCTAGGACTATTATTTCAAGTGCAAGACTAATCATTATGCCGCGTAATTGATGTTTAATGGGTCATGGAAATCCAAAGACACATGGTTCCAAACCTAAGGTCAACCGTGACTAAGCCTATACTATGCCTCAGCGGAAAGGAATACTCTCGACGCCTCACACAGTATAAGGTTGCTTAAAGCTCTAGGGAATCCAAGTGATAAAGCCTATTACCTAATATAGATCTAACCCTTTGGTCCAGGCGAAAGACCCCTAGTCATAATTAAACCCCAACACTAAGGATTACTTCAACACTTCACTCTGTTGCTTGCTCAACTAAGCCCCAGTGGAGTTTATCTCTTAGAACTTCACTCTATTATGACCGCAAAGAACTCTTGGAATGTGTAGGTAGGATAAATCACTTCAGAAGGAAAAGAGGACATTCCGATACCTCTCTACTCACCCTCTCGACCCTCTCCAACCTTGCATTGTCCAATCCTAATGGAGTGTCACTCATCCACAAGGACTACCAAGAGGGATTTTCAACCCTAGTGTTACTCTAAGGGGAAATTAATACAACAAGCATTCAAGGTTGAAACTCAATTAAAACATAAAGTAAAGAAGCATAATAAAAGTCAATGAAGCAAAATCATCCTATGGTTTACAAGTCTAAGCACCCACTAGGGGTTTAGCTCTCTATGGAGCTATATAAAATCAATAATTAATTCGAAAGTAAATGCAAGAAATCCATAAATAAAACCCTTTTGTAGTCTGTATTGATAGTCTTGTAGAGCCTCCTCGTATTCTCTAAAGGTTCCTTTATCAAGCGTAGGGCACATCTTGCCGAATTGATACCGATGAAAGCTCCCCCAATAGCTCTCTTATAAAGGGACACGATGTCAAAGGCCATCAAACCGCTCCAAAAATCTAGGCAAAGCCCCTCCAAACCCTATCCACGAGGGCCTCCAAAGATGGGCACAAGATGGGGAAAAGATCCCTAAAGAATTTTCAAAATGTATAGGGGCTGGAATCGGGCATCCACACGGGCATGTGGAATTTCCAAAAGGCCATGTGGATTTCCAACACTCAATTGTAAGAGAGATATGGACAGTAACTACTACAGTAGTTCGCCAAAATGCTCCCGAATTCCACTCTTTTCATCGAGGCCAAATGAATGGGCACACATCCATGCGGTAGATCGCGTCACATCTTCAATGAAACCATATTGACGAAGTTCTTGCTAATGTTGCACAAGTCGGAACATATGAGTGTGACTGCCTTTGTGCCCCTCCATTTTATATATTCACTTGAGCACAATGGAGGTTGGCATACACCCACATATCTTTGAGCACAACTTGCGTTTTCACGTTTGTTCAATTCAAGAAACTTCATCAAGAATCACGTCCACGATCTACTTTTGTTTTCTTTCTTCTGAATTTGTCTCCATAACCCTACATGCACAAAAGAACACAAATATACATGAATAAGCGATAGAATATAATAAAAGTGATGCTCAGTGTAAGAAAAGAATACTTCATATTATTTATACACATGCACTTATCACCTGTAAGATAAATGAAACCAATTAAATGATAAAAGAGCATCGATTCATCAAAATGATCATGAATAGTACAAAATATATTTGTATGAAATACATACATTTAGGCTTTTATTAATTGGTAAGCTAAGATTCACGATCACTAGGAACTAAGGTTGAGGTTTCGAATAATTAATAAACCATCAAGAAAAAGAGATATGCGGATAAGATTTCACTTGGGATTAATGAAATAAGGTAGTTGCAATTAACATAGATTGAACCTAAGTGTTGTTGGACCAAGGAGATTTAAGTATATATCAAGTGCTCTCTGGAGACACCTAAATAACTAATCCTATACTATGGTAAAATTTAATTTTTCCTATCTACTTTCATACGATTGCAATAAGATCTAGGAAACCCTTATTTAGATGCCGGATCTCTCGTTGTGATACTAAGAACTTTCACTCGTTGTTATTTTCTATTTTGGATGTGTGTAGTACTGTATTTTGAGTAGTATGTAGAGTTTTTTTTGTTGTAGAATGGTCGGTTATGTATTTTTTTTGCAAAATATATGGCAAGAAATCCTTGTGTAACATGGTACTGCAGTACGATATTGTCACATTTAGTATAAATGCACATAGGGCAACACACATCCGTATGAAAATGGAACACTCTTGTATGGATGTCAAGGGTATGTTGGTCTACCCATTGTTCTTACCTTTTAACTATTCTTTCCCATTTCTCCTTCATATTTTTCTTGGATGAGAGCTTTCCCCAATCCTCTCCACCTCCTTTACTTGTGGGTTGAAAGTTAATCCTTCACTTCTTCTTGAAATCATTAAGCTATTGGTTTCTCCTTCTCTTTGTTCATCCATGTCTTTTCCAAGATGATGGATCTAGGGCTTGTGGTTGATAATGGTTATCGAGCCTTTTTTCTTGCATTTTTTCTTGTATGATGTGAAGAATGTTGATGAAGTATTATATCACTAAAGCATTACTGTAGCATGAGGAATTCGCTTTATTTCCATTGTTTTCTTTGCCTTGAATGGAGATCTCTCCTAATCAATTCCAAGGTATCATTTGGGCTCGAGATTGAGACCTACCAAAGACTTGATTGGACTCATATTGCATTTTAGAGTTAGAGTTGCATTCATTCATTTCATGTTGTTTTCAAGCATTCTTTGTTGAGTCCTTTGCATTGTTTTGGTGTGGTTATAGGCGGTGAAGCTTCGGTTAAAGGCAAGAAGGCGATGGAGGAGTAACCCAATTGCGACCTTCGACTCCCTAATTTTGTGAGTCAGATTAAGTTGTATTACAAAGCTCAATTAGTTTTCAAATAAATTTAATTGCTATTTTATCATGTTTATATTTCTATATTATCTTTATATATTTCTAATTGATATTTGAGATGGTTTTACCTGAGTTATCATCCCATTGATAAGGGAATTTCACTTGATTGATTACATGTTTGAAGATATACATATACCTATATGTGTATATATATTGTTGGATGTACATGGTTTATAAATTCATCATAGATAAACATTTTTTAATTGATATTTTATGATCAAAGAATTACTTCTTTATGAAACTTGAGCTTCTCAAATTTTACATTGTGAAATGTGGAGAAATGAAACTCCTAACTATTATTCTGATACTTGATGATGGTAATATTTTGTTGTTATGATATACTCTCTAGCCTTATTCTATGACTATGTTTTGATGGTGATGGGGGATCTAATCAGCCAAATATAGTAGGAGTGTTAGGAAATATCCCAAAATTATATATCACCATCAAAGGCATATGGAAGCAAGAATAAAATTGTGATATAAACTAATTGTTTTAATAAACACCTAATGTAAATAAAAGGTCTACAAAATTACCTTTGGATGCTCCAAAACCTTTCCTCTGATGAGTCAAATTTGTCCCTCGGATTGTGGTAGATCTTTTAGGGTTAAACTAAGGTCCCATGTCTCTAGATCACATGCAGAATTGAGAAATAGTCTCCTTTTCTTCTCCAAATAGCCACTAGGGTTAGAGAGGAGAGAGGGATTGGGGATTTATCTCACTAGAGAATTAATTAATACCTTCTAGGGTTAAAGAAGAGTCATATTTCTAGAGACTTTGATAAGTGTTATATCATACATATCGCATTGATTATATTTTGCACTTAAGTGGTATTCCAGAGTGTTTTATGGATAATTTGGTACTTGGATTGTTCCATTCAAAGTCAAAAGTCATGATTAACATAACTGGAGTTGAAGGAATGAAATTGGGAGCAAAATAGGCCTGAAAACATCAAACAGAGAACTACACAGGCAAGGTGATTCCCGTGTTCCTGCTGGTGTATCCTTTAGAGCATTAATAAGATGAGCATCTAGAGAAATACATGAATCATGCACATGGGCATATATGTGACGTGAACTCCTCAGCCCAAAGTCCAGCTGAGAAAACCACAACCGTGTATATAATGTACACACCAATATACATCCAATAAGTTGAAGAACATAATCTAGAGGAAAACACGGGTTGAAGCACGACACACAGCAGTGCATATCAAGAGCTAAAAAGCATAACCATCAAGAGATATACATGGCTAGATGAAGAGATACATGACCATGTACACTTTGCAGTGTACCCTATGAGTCAGGGTTTCGACTGATCCAATGATCTACACGAGCAAAGAACATACCCATGTACTTGACCATGTACTAAATAGATTCTTTGGAGTATAAACAAAAAATTGAAAAATTTATTAGATATCTAGGTTTTATAAAGTGACTTGGGGCTGTCGGCTAAGGTTTGAAGGTGAATCTAAGGAAGAGGAAGAAGATCAAAGGAGTCATCGAAGTGATGATCCAAGGTAATGATATTGATGAGTGCATTTTATATACCTATTATTCATGTTTTACTTGTCCTTTAGTATTTGTTTTAAATATTTTAGTACTACGTTGGGTATCTTTACATTTGTGTGCAGATTAACATGTCATGGGTCAAAAGAAGTAGTATGGGAGTGAATTTGTCATCAAAAGAACCAAGTTGAAAGTAGCCAGGGTAAGCATTGCCTAAGCACAGGCGTGCTTTTAAGCCATGCAGATCACTGGACATTAAAGAAAAACGCAGAAGAAGGAAGCACAGTTTTTTTTCCTAGATCACCATCGTTATTATAGAAACGCTGCCTATGCACATGCGTGGTTTTGGGCCATGCACTCTACTATCTGGTGAAAAATTTAATTGATTCTAAACTTTAGATCTAGTCAAAAAGAGCACAGTTAGGGTTTAAGGGGAGTTTAGCTTGGAGATTTGGGGTGACTTCTGGGTGACCTTCACCACCATCCATCAGTGGATTAGAGCAATGATTCAGAGACATGTTTGGGAGTCTAGCTTTGGTGGTGGATAGATCTTTGGAGCATGATCATATTGATTAAGAAGCAATAGGTAGTCAATGGATTTCTACTTGATTGTTTCTTTTATCTTTCCATTATTGTGTAAACCTATGAAGGGCTAAAGCTTTTCGGTGCCTGGATTTATGAACTTAGATGCTAATTTGTAGTTGTCTTACTCTCTTGCAATGATTATGGATTTCTATTATTTTCTATGTTAAATCTTGTGTTACATGACTTGATGTGCATAATTTGCGTAGTTGTAGTTTTAAAACTTGACATATGTTGATTGCCATGGTTGTGATTACCTTAAGGTAGTTACAAAACTTGATGTGTATGATTCCCATAGTTACAATTGCAAAACTCAATGTATTTGATTACCAAAGATGTGACAACGCTTTGAGAGCACATGTAGAATTCATAGGATGCACCTAATATCATTATTGGGGAGTCACTACAGGTTACTCTAAGGGATTGGTCTAGGACGCAACTCCCCATCACTGCTACTTGCTATATTTATCCCATCTCTCTTTCCATCCTCTCTTCTTTTCTCTTTCCTTCCTTAGATTGATAGATTAGACCTTTTCCCCAATTTTGAGTAGACTAGACATTGGAGGATTAATTAGTACTAGAAGCTTGTTATTCCCTGTGGAATCGACTACCCTATCCTTTATTGGGTACACTTTACTACTTCTTATGACTTGTGCACTTGCGGATACACAAGGGGCGTATCAAGTTTTTGGCGCCGTTGTTGTGGACTAGTAACTTTTAGGAACATTAGGATTCTAGTAATCTAGTCATTTTTATATTACTTGTTTCATCTTTTCTTTTCTCTTATTTTCTTACTCTTTTCATCCTTGCTTTTGCTTTGTTTTGAAGGTGACATTGTATGACCTGAGGTAATTCATCTCCTTTTGTGAACCCCGATCCAAACATTGAACACACTTTACATAGGACATTGAGGTAAGCTAACCTCAGAGATACCTGGTCAGTGGAAATCAGTATTGAGGTCGACCAAGAAGAACCAATGGCTTAAAATAAAAAGAGTATTTCTGATTAAGCATAGCAAAATTTGGATGGGTCAGGATCAAGCATTATTCATCCTTTGGTTATGGTGAACAATTTCTAGTTGTAGCTGAACTTTATACAGATGGTACCACAAATGAGCCAATTTTATGGATTTTAGGAGGAGGACATATATACTCATCTGACGAGTTTTTTAGATATTTGTTGTATATTTAAGGCCAACAATGTGTCAGAGGATGCGGTTTGTCTTTGACCATTTCCGTTTTCAATACAAGGAAGGGCCAAGATGTGGCTAAGTTCCTTGCCGATGGGATCTATCACAACATGGGCTCAGTTAGCTGAGAAATTCCTCAGCAGATATTTTCCTCTGCCTAAGATTACTAAGCGTAGAAGCAATATTTCCTCCTATTAGCGGTTAGAGTCAAAAACCTTGTATGACACTTGAGAGAGGTATAAGGATATGCTAAGGAATTGGCCGCAACATGGTATAGTTGAGTGGACGTGGATTAAGATCTACTTTAATGGGTTAAATGTAGCGACTAAGAAAATGCTTGATGCAGTAGTTGGGGGATCTTTATGTAGTGACCAACCTGAGGCAACATAGACTTTGATTGATGAGATGGCTACTAACGGTTATCAATGGAGTTCTGCGAAGAATAAGCTGGCTAAGATATCTGGTATTTAGGAAATGGATGTCCTTACCACTTTGGCAGCATAGGATGAAGGGATCACTAAGAGGTTGGACACTTTGTAGATGCCGACACAAGCTCTAGTCATGGCTTATGAGGCATGAGGGCCACATTGTTTACAGAGTAGTTCCTCTACAGATTTGACTATCGGACAAGCAGCACGAGTGGATTTTGTTTGTTAGAACAACCGGTAACAAAATAACCTGTATAGTGGAACATACAATCCTAGGTAGAGGAATCACCCTAAATTTTCATGGAGCTAATCGGGGCAAGGACAAGGAGCACAGGACACCCTCGGTCATCACAACCCCAACCTCTATTTTCTTGACCACCCTCACCAGAAGGCTAGGAGAATTCACTTGAGACACTCCTTGCAAGGTACATCCAGTCCAATGATATGTGACTCATGGGTCATGAGGAGATGTTGAGAAATAAACAAGTCTGTTTGTAGAATTTGGAACATCAAGTGCCGCAAATTGCCAAAACTTTCACTCCGCAACATCGGCGAAATAATAGTGGTCTTAAATTTCTAAATCGGACCATTGAGGTAAAATAAATGGAGTCTATTATTTTTTACTCAGGTCATTGAGGTAAAACAAATTGGCTCTGATATTTTGACTTGGGTGCCACCGAGGTAAAACAATTAACTGTAGTAAATTAAAGACACTTAAACAATTTCAAAACCACTTTACTTTGTTTTTGTATTTTGTTAAATGTTTAGAGATCCCTGTATTGGGATTTTCTGGATATTTTAGACTTGAGATTTAATTTCTATACATATATTTATTAGGTTCAGGTTTTTGTGATAATGTTACTTTAAATCTTTGAACTTTGTTAATTCGTATTTTTTTTAGTGGATTACTTGCTGGGTTTTTGAAGCTCATCAAGTTGTTGATTATTTCTTTCAGATCAGGAGTAAGGTCTTGCAAGGGTCAGCTAAGCCAGGTTGACAAGTAGTGTGTGTCCCTTTTTAGTAGGTGGCTGTGTCTAAGCTGTTGTTGTTGTAATTTTTCGTTGTATTAGGCCCTAGCTTGTATTAAAACTCTAAACTCCTAGATTTAAAGACTTGGTGTTTTACTAATTATATGTTACATATTCTATGTTTTCTACTTTGTTTAGGTGTTGAGGCCTTGCATGGCCACTTGGTCTTGAATAAGTGGGTGTGCGGCCGTTTGTCCTTGTTCATGGAGTGACACAATGTCTCTATAGTACTTTAGTGGGTTTGGTGGAAAGGGACACTTGATTTGTTGCGAGTGCTTTGATGGGCCTCATCGTAGCTGTCCATTCAGTGTTAGATGGACTATAAAAGGACCTCCTTTAGTCCCATTATAAAAGACTTAGAAAAATCCTGGTTGTATGAGTATTGGCCTTGGTTGTAACACATTCCTCTCATTTAATAGAGAGTTATCTATTCTCTATTTACTTTTGAGTATCTTTGTGTTTGTGTGCTGTACTATACCAGCAAGAGATTTTCCTAGCTAACATAGATGCTAACTTGGTGTTGAGGAGACTAGCACATTGATTATAACATCCACAATGAAAAGATGGTCTCCGTTACATGCTTGAATAAATATCAAACTTTTCCTTTCACTAGAATTTTTTGCTCATCTCCAAATTTGCATTGTTGATAAAATTTTTATCTAATTCAACAAAAAAAAATTTCTTTCCACAAAGGTGTTTATGATACTATGAAGCAAGATACCAAGTATTACCCTCGAAAAGCTCCATCATTACAAACTAATATCAAAGTAATTTCACCCTTACCATCATCATGACAGTCATTATTTTCAACATAGTTTGCACTGGTATCTTCATTAATGAACCTTTTTGGGTATTCCAATCATAGATGATCAAATCTTTTGAAATAATAACATTGAAGATTATATTTATCATGCCTCCATGTTTCATAGGTTTTACCTACTCCTTTACGTCATCTAAATCTATAAGGGAGCAAGACTGCAAAATTATCTACAAAAATTGCTTCAATCACTCTTAATTACTCACTCTAAGCTTTCTCCCTTCATCTTTATCCTGTTTCAGCTCTGTTATGGCCCCTCTGGGGTCATCTCTAGAGAACCTTGTCCATCTTCGCCCAAGAGCTAAAGTTGGTATCTCCTGGGCAAATGTCATTAATGCTAGAGCTCCTTCCAACCCCTTGGAAATTCCTTCTCACCTCCAAAAACCTAACTTTGATAAAATCAAAGCCTCTGCGCTTTCCTCTGTAACCATTGACCTTGACCTTTGGTTCTCTGCTCGTGATGGTATGCAATCGTCCCTCTACTCAAAATTTCTCGGGAAGGCACTACCCCTGAACTAGGGGATGCTAGCACTAGCGGATGCTTGGAGGGGTCTAGGCGAGTTCTCGGTTGCAGATCTCCTGAATGGCTACTACTACATCCACTGTGAATCACATGAATTGTAGAATCAATTGCTCTGGGAGGGGCCTTGGATAGTGGCTGGGCGTATCCTCCAGCTTTCCCCTTGGAGACAGTGCTTCTAACCTACCTTCGAACGCCTCTTCATTGCAGTCATGTGGCTATAGATCTATCATTTGCTGATGGAGCTTTGGGTCTGTGAGATCCTAGAATTGGTGGCCTCCCAATTTAGCCGGGTCCTCAAAGTGGACAACCACATAATAGATAAATCCAATGCTAAATTCGTTCATTTGTGTGTTGAACTAGACTTGAATCAACCACTCCAACAAGGAACGTGGGTTAAGTATGGAGAAAATTCTTTTTTCATTCTAGTTTTATATGAAAAAAGCGCTATTTTTTGTTTTAGTTGTGGGAGGGTCGGTACGGTGAAGGCACCCGTGTTCACATCGGCAATCTCTAGTACCCAATCAGTTTGTGCCGCTTGCGACTTCGGAAGTAGGGAAGGTGCAGAATGACCAGGGGATACAGGGGGATGTGGCCAATGTTGAACAAGACGACATCGTTGTGGACCCGGTAATCCCGGCTGAAGACGACTCGGTATTTGGACATTGGCTGAAGCCACGTTCCTAACACGGTTCGGCATGGGGACAAGGAGGCAGCTATAGTGGTAGTCACGGAAGCAACCATAACCCTAATGTTGGCAAGGGTCCAGGACTTAACGGCCCTCCCCCTGACGCATCGCCTCCTGCATGGCTGCCATCTACCCATGTGGTGGAATCTTCCCGATCCTATAGGACGCGTGGTGGGCATGCTAGGAAAGGAGGGCATCATCGTTCTTTACTCTTCTCCTCAATCATTCCACCTTTGAGTCCTCGGATTATTTTTTCCATTGAAAAGTCCCTTACTCTCAGAGCCTCTTCTATTTCTGAGGTACTACTGCCCTCATCCTACACTGAGAACCCCCTCAACTACTCTTCACCTCACTCTTCGCTCACACCTAAAACTTTTTCTGGATCTCGGATAAAGCATGGTGGCACCTCGGTTTTCCTAAATGATGGTGATATGATTTTTCCCAACTTTGGAAACCCTTTGGATAACCCTCTTCTCATCTCTTCATTGGTCCCTCAGTCTCTAGTTGGGGAGGTTGGTGATGAACCACCAGATCATGCTATGATGGTGATAAGGTTGTCAAAGCTCTCTCTAGCCGCCTTTCCTCAGACCATGCCATGGAAAACTCCACTTTGGAGGTCTCTGATTCTTCAGAGGACATAGATGATGATATGATCCTCGGCCACTTCCAAAATGAAGGAAAATTAGAAGCCCTAGCAAGGAGGGGCCCCTTGAAAAGAAGCATGAAACCAAAGAAAGGGAGGAAGTCTCCCATCTCTTAATCGCTCTCTCTTTCTCCCTTTCTTTTTGGTTCTTTTTTCTCCATAATGTTTATTATGAACCTTACAATATTCTCTTGGAATTGCATAGGCATCTTGAATCCCCAGATGAGTTCCTGCATTCACGATGTTGTCGTTCGCAAGAAGCCAAGCTTTCTTTGCTTTGTGGAAAATAAAGCTAATGTCCATAGAATTCTTCATTTTTGTGCTGAGTATAAATGCTGGTGGGACTAGGTGGCCATTCCTTACAGGTGATTGTCTGGTGGCATCCTTGTACTTTCAAAAAAGTCAGTGGGCAAGGTTACCCCGGTGGCTTTTTCTCATATGGCCCTTCATTTAATCATCACTACTGAGAATAAAACTTTGGTTCTCTCAACCATCTACAACTCACAGGTGTCATCCAAAAAGAAGCTCTGTTGGTTATCCCTTTCTGGTATTAATACTCTTAACACCCCCTGGCTCTTTACTGGAGATTTTAAAGCTATTTCTAATAGTGAGGAACACAGGGACGGCTCTTTCTATCATTATGCTTCCAAATCATCTTTCTTTGCTAATTTTATTTTAGACAACCCCCTCTTTGATTTGGGTATGTCGGGCTCTAAATTCACTTGGTGCAATGGCCAGAATTGTCTAACCCATTGTTGGGCTAGACTGGACCACTTTCTCGCTAATTCCAAGTGGGTTTTGGATTTCAAAATGTTTTCTGTTGAGCATCTAGTTCGCACCATTTTTGACTATTGTCCTTTATTTCTTACTGCTCATAATGTTACTCCTAACCTTAGAAAAAGTTTTCATTTTGATAATTTATGGCATGATTATGAATGTTACGATGACAATGTCATCAAATATTGGTCTTCTAGATCTAATGCTTCCCCGATGCACCTTTTCACTCATGCTATTTCTAGAACCAAGAATAATATTCTCAGATGGAGGAAATCTTCTCACTACCACACTGAAGAATAGATCATTAACATTGGAAAGGAGATTGCTGAAGTAACCGATTCGAATAACCCTGCAGATGATGCTTGGCAGAATACTTGGTTAAAAGTACTTAAGAAATGCCATCATGCTCTTTGTGCCAAAAAGAGAACTTTTAGAGCCAGAGAACCCATGTTCAATGGCTCTACAAAGGTGATAGAAACTCGAGCTACTTCCATAACTCTGGCAAAATTTGGCACCATCGCAACAAGGTAAGTTGTATTAAAGATGCAACAGGTTCTTCCTACTCTTCGCAATCGCTTAGATTGAATCTTGTTTCAAAATTTTTTTCCAAAACCTCTGGTCTTCATCCTCTCCCCATTCTTTGGATTCTCTTTTTTGTGCTCTCCCGGATGACCTTACTGTCTTTTTAGAGGATGATAGAGCAGTTTTGATTGAGCCCCTCTCATTAAGGTAGGTTCATCAAAGTCTTTTATCCTTACATAAGGGCAAAAGTCCAGACCCGAATGGTATCGAAGTTGAGTTCTATGTTTTTTACTGGACCATCATTGGAGAGCACCTTTTTTAGAACCATAAATCACTTTTTTGAAACAGCTTCCATTCCTCCAGGCTGGGGCTAAACCTATGTTGTTTTAATGCTAAAAAATGGTAATCCTATTTTCATCACTCTCTATAATGTTTGTTATAAAATCATTACCAAAATCTTTGCTAATTGGCTTAAGTCTATCATCCATAAGCTTATTGGCATAGAGAAAAATGGGTTCATTCCTGGGTGAGGCACTTTGATAATATTATCGCAGCCTAAGAAATCGCTCATAGTTTGGAAATTGAATACCCAACCCCCCATAGGATGATAATCAAAATAGATATCAAGAAAGCTTTTGATTCCATTGAATGGGTAGTCATTCTTTCCACCCTCAAGATAATAGGTTTTTTGGCAGTTTGGATTAAATGGATTGACTCTTGCCTCTCTTTGGCTTCTTTTATTATCTCCATTAATGGTCATAACTCTCCCTGGTTCACCAATAGTAGAGGGGTTAGACAGGGAGATCCCGTCTCTCCTCTCCTTTACCTTCTGGTGTCTGAGAACCTTTATGCTATTCTTAATAAGGCCCTCTCTCTTAACCTAGTCCCTGATTCCAACTGTTCCTTGACTAGAAACTTCAATCACCTAATGTTTGTAGACGATCTTATCTTGATCACAGTTGTCTCTAGAAAATTAATAAGAATGTTTTCCTCTGCCTAAACCTTTTGCATAAATTTATCGGCCAATAGCTCAATCCCAGAAAATCTCAATTCTTTCTCCCTTCCTGGGCTAATAGAAATATCGCTAAGTCCATTTCTAGAATCCTTGGTTTTCCTCAGGGTAGTTTCTCCTTTACCTATCTAGGGGCTCCCATTACTCCTAAAATATTGTCTGCTTCGCTTTTTAACTCTATTACCAACGAGATCTGAAAAGCCATTTCATATTGAAATCATTCTTCCATCTCTATTACTGGCAGGGCTACTCTTTTGAATAGCTCCATCTTCTCCATTCCCAATTATCTACTTTTCTATCATACATCTTCCTATCACCACTCTTGAAGAAATCACCAAGTTTACCAGAAAATTTCTCAGGATTCAAATTGATAATCGAAGTGGCTTCCATTCTATCGGATGGACAGTTGCTACCCTTCATAAATCTGAGGAGGGGGACTTGGCATTCGTAAACTTTGTCATGTTTCTCATTCACTTATGGCCAAGAACATCTTTCCAATCCTCAATTGTGATGATAGACTCTGAGTCAATATCTTCAAATTCAAGTATAGGGATTGGTACCCTTGGAACACTACCACTCCTCCTCATACTTCTTGGTGTTATAAATCTATTTCTAACTCTGCTTCTCTTCTCAAAAATAACTTTCAAATTCTCTCCTATAACCCTTCTACTTTTGACCTTTGAAAAGACTCGTGCATCTCTGATCTTCCAATTGCCTTCAAGCCTAATTTTCTTAATATGGACTTGGTGGTTGATGATGTTTCTTTTACTGATTTACATGATGGTAACGACCTGAATAGATCCACTCTTGAGCTTCTATTTGGTTATAATCTTGACTGGAATTGGATATATAATCTAAAAATTGCTCCTTTGGTAGATAATTTTTGTATTTTGGGGCCTAGAAACAATTGCACCTCCATTGCCTCCATTGTTTACTCTGTTCTTAATGGTGACTTTGGGATGGACTCTTGGATGGGCTGGTGCCATATTTGGAGCCTCAAAGTTATGCCTCGAATCAAAATATTTATGTGGAAGCTAGCCCAAGGCAAACTTGTAATAGGTTCTTATCTCTATCATATTAACATAGGCCCTTATACTTAATGTCCCTTTTGCCCCCTCTTTGAAGAAACCGCTGAGCATGTCATTTGGAAGTGCTCAAAATTTCTACAACTTTGGCATGCTATGCTTCTTAAACTCGGCCTTAACCCAGACCTTGCCAGTAATCTACACACTGGCCTTTGATTAACTTCCACTCTTGATCCCTGGGTTAAAGCTATTTTTACTTCTTTTGCTTGGCTTATTTGGAAAGAGAGGTGCAATTTCATTTTCAATAACTGGGCTCCTAGATATTGCTCTTTCTTATCCAGGGCTTGGTCTATGTGCTCAGACTTCTTCAACTCTTCTAGCATCTAGTTTAGGGAGCTCTCTAACCTTTCTGTTGTTCCTAAATCTATTACTATCTATACCGACGCCTCTTGGGTTAAGGACACGACAGAGGTTGGGCTTGGATTTATAATACTCTCTAATTCGGGCCTTTTTCTTCTTGCATGATACTTTGGAACCTCGTCGCAGCCCCCCCTCCCCCCACCCACCCAAATCCAAGGTGAAGTGGGCACTGTTAACCTTGCATTACAAACTTGCATCACTTAAGGGTGGTATCCAAAGCAAATATGTTGTGACTGTCCAGGTGTCACCCAGCTGGTTAGAAACTTCAATCCTTACTTGGTGGCTTGATGAGATTATCAACGGTTGCTGTCCATCTTGGGAAGCTTCCCCAATCTCAACTTTTCTGCCATCCCTAGGGAAGCCAACAACATTGTTGACGCTCTTGCAACTCATGGAAGGCAGCAGCGCTCCCTCTCCCTTTTTTTCCAAGGCTTGGATCACTTGGATTGGCTAGAAGACCTTTGTTTGTAGAGGAACATCCTTTTTCCCTCCTGATTTTTTTTTTGCTTTAGTTGTTTTCTCTTTTGATAAAAAAAAAAAATCTATATGGAAACATTATTAATCACATTTACTAATTGATATGGATTCCCCTTTACCACATGTAAATCCTTACACATGACGACGACATCTAAAGTCTTGATTTCCTTTATTCTTTGATTAGGCTTTCAAGACTAACTAAACCTTCATTGTTTGTTTAGTTAGCTCCTCTGACCTTTGTCTTACATGATATCGTGTGCTTATAATGAACCAATAAACTCCTCTATAGCCATCATTTCAATATCTTGACTCTTCAGTTGCGATGACTATATGATCAAATTTTTGAGTTACAATGTGAAGAATCTTGTCAACAATTCATGGATCTTTAATATCTTGTCCAATTTCCTTTATTTTTGCTATTGAAGTGATGCTCCCAAAATAAACCTCAATTAACTCCTTA
This sequence comes from Dioscorea cayenensis subsp. rotundata, assembly GCF_009730915.1. NCBI lineage: Eukaryota > Viridiplantae > Streptophyta > Magnoliopsida > Dioscoreales > Dioscoreaceae > Dioscorea > Dioscorea cayenensis. Next base: position 10,915,004 of record NC_052488.1, on the reverse strand, counting down.
ACATTCATAATCAGTTTTTTTCAAATTCTGCTCGTAGGATTTGCAAGAGTACTATTTAAACATTTTATATCTCATTTAAAACCTTTTAAGAATATCCTATGGAACTTTAACATTTTTTGCAAAAATAATTTTAATTGCATTCATTTTATGATGGCTTTCATTGTTTTAATTTTATCAAGTTCTCAACTCATTTTATGTAGGTATTTATATGAGGAAAATAGAGTTTATATGAGAGATCTTTAGATTTTATCATGATTTCAACTCATTTTATGATGGCTTTCATTGCTTTGAACTAAGCATATGTCAAAATAAAATATAACTAAAACTAAAGACATTTCCCGGTATACAGTTTTGCTTAGCAAGCTAATCATTGTCTACAATTTTATTAATATACATTTACAGAGTTTCACAGTTTGGAAGCACTTGTATCCAAGCATGCATGTAATGAAATGCACCCATCTATGTATCTAATTGTCTGTTCTCAAGATGGTTTATTCAATTTGTGCCAAAATTAATAGATTTAGTTAGTTCTTTCTTTTTAGTGATTTGGCCATATATTTTCCTTACATCCAATGAAATTATTGTCAAGAACAATTGCATGATTTTTCGGTTTCCTTTTTGTAATGTGTATGGTAGTTGGGGTGTCACATTGTTTTGCTTGAACACTTGCATCAAGCTTCTTATTCCAATTACTATTTGTAATGGAAATATATGATGCCAAAGGATTGAAACCCTAGCTGTATTAGGCTCATCGTTAAAAATGTTGGTGTGTGATATTTAAAAGATCCTGAATTCAAATTCTGTTAGATGCAATAGTAGTAATGAGGCCTAGATTTTGAGTGCAAGCTTGGAATCCACTTTCTGCATCAATGATAAGTGCTTGTGTATAACTATTACTAAGTATACTTTTCTTAAATTGAGCATCACTTTTATTAGATTTTATGTCTCATTCATGTGTATTTGTGTTCTTTTGTGCATTTAGGGTTGTGGAGATAAGCTTGGGAGAAAGGGAGCAAAAATAGATCATGGACGCAATTGTTGAGTAAAATCTTGGACCGAACAAGGATCAAGGTACAAGTTGTGCTCATAGACATATGGGTGTGTGCTAACCTCTAATTTGTTCAAGTGAATACACAAATTGGGGGGGCACAAAGGTAGTCATACTCATATGTTCCGACTTGTGTAACATTGTCAAGGGCGTCATCAATGTGTTTGAAGGTAAAGATGCAAGATGATTTACCACATGGATGTGTGCCTAATCATACGGCATCGATGAAGAAATTGAAGTCAGGAGCACTGTAGCAAAAGTATCGCAGTAGTTCACTGCAGCAAATCACTGTGGCAAAATTACTATACTAGTTACTGTTCACAGTGCGCAAGAAATGAGAAGCCTGGAAATCCACACGCCCATGTGGAATTTCTACAGGGGCATGTGGATGCCTGATTTCAGCCCTTTAAATACCGCTTCGCAAGTTTGTTTTGGGGATCTTCTTCCCATCTTTTGCCTATCCTTTGGGGAGAGCGCTGCTAGGGTTTTGAGAGGTTTTTGTGGGGATTTTGGAGCGTTCCTACGGCATTAAACATCGATTTCCTTTGGGGGAAAGTTATTGGGGAAGCTTCTGATAGCTTTGATTCGGCGGGTTGTGCCCTAGGCTTGACGAAGGAATCTTTGGAGTAAACGAGGTGGCTCTTGAAGACCATTGACACGGACAATAAGAGGTTATCTCTATGGATTGCTTGCACTTATTTTTTATTTCATTTTTGATTTTGTATTGCTCTATGGAGAACTAAACCCCTAGTGGGTGCTTGAACTTGTAAACCCTAGGTCGATTTTGTTTCATTAACTTCTGTTATGTTTCTTTAATTGATGTTTTAATTGAGTTTCAATCTTGCATGCTTATTGTTGTGATTTTCCCTTAGAGTGACACTAGGGTTGAGAATCCATCTAGGTAACCTTTTGAAGGGGTGACAACTTTACTTGGGTTAGACTTAGCAAGACTGAAGAGGGTTGAGAGGATAAGTCAAGAAGTAGCGGAGCGCCCCCTTTCCCTACCGACATGATTTATTCTACCTCCATGTTCTAAGAGTTCTTTGCGGTCATGATAGAGTGAAGTGCTAAGAGACAAACTCCACTGGGGTTTAGTTGCACAAGCAACAAAGTGAAGTGTTGAGTGATTCTTAGTGTTGGGGCTTAATTGTGATTAGGGCTCTTTCGACTGGACTAAAGGGTTAGATCTAAGTTAGGGAATAGGGTTCATCACTTGGAGTCCCTAGAACATCAAGTAGTCCTACATAATGTGAGGTGTTGAGAGTATCCCTTTCCGCCGGGGCATAGTGTTGAGGGCTAGTCACAGTTGACCTTAGGTTTAGGACCATGTGTCTTTGGATTTCCATGACTCATTAAACTTCAATTAGAAGGCATAATATTAGTCTTATACTTAAAACAATTGTCCTAGGGTAAGCATTGTCCGGGTACCCCATTTTTTCATTGATTAGCTTTTTTTATTCTTCTTGCCTTTTCTTTTCTCTTGTACTTTTATTTGCATTAATATTTTGAATCAAATCACAAATTGGTTTTCACTCTAGCTAAATAGCAATACTCCTTGTTTTTGAACATCTATTCCTTGTGGATTCGACTACCCACTCACCGGGGTATTTTATTACTTCGATAACCTGTGCACTTGCAGTACACACACGCAAGGGGTGTGTCAATCAGCATGGTTTATTAAATTCTGAATCTAAAATTTTTAAAATTCTGAATGAATTACATGAATGCAAGAATTTCGCTAAGGCATTGTTAATTAAATTTTGTTAGAGTTGTCCTCCAAGTGGTTCATTTTTTAAGCTCATTATATATCTGCATGGCTTAATCTTGCTGTCTAGCTCATTATATATTGTTAAATAAAATCATCATACTTCATAGTTTTACATGTACATCATCAAGATGAGTGAACTCCCATTGTCTTTTATAGTATAGGGAAAATGAATCACTTGTATCTTTCATATATACGTCTTCCAACTTTAAAAATTTTAAATTTTTTTCTTTCTGAACGAATGGATAAATCACAAATTTGAGTGATTGAATCACTAAGGGTCATTTGGTATTATTGCCAATTCCTATTTTTTGTTTTCAATTTCATATTTTAAGAACAAAAATGAAAAAACATGTTTGGCACTTTGTTTTTGTTTTCAAAAATTCCAGTAACAATTCTCATGTTTAAAAAAATAAAACAAAAAACAACAATTTTTTGTTTTCAACTGTTTTGGAAACGTTTTCAAAACTTTTCCTCCCACCATGAAACCCTTCCTCTTCTACTCTTCTTCTACTCCCCTCTCTCTCTCTCTCTCTCTCTCTCTCTCTCCTTTTAATTTTTATTTTTTTAAAAAATATCAATTTTTTTACAAATTAATATTAATAATTTCTAAAAATTATTATTTTGGCTTGATATTTTACAAATTAGTTTATATAGTAAAATTTATATTTATAGAAATTATTTGTGAAAATTATTGTTTGACCCTTGATTTTTATAAACTACGATATAACATATAACATATATGTATATATATATTGAAGAAATATTTGTAAAAACTTATTGTTTGACTATGTCTCTATATTAACCCTCCTCTCCTTTTTTTTAAAAAAAAAAATCGGATGGATCTAATTTTAATATATATATATACATATTAAATTTTTTAAAGCAAACATTAAAATATTTTTTAGTTTCAAATGATGCAATTTATATTAATTTTATTTAATAACATAATCAAGTAAAGTAATATGAAAATTAAAGTTTTATAAAAAAATTTTTAATAGGAATTTGAAAAAAAGATAAAAAAAAGCGTTATAATAATTTTGGGTTAACAAAACATCTTTTTCTTTACAACTTTTTAAAATACACAACAGTTAGTGTATCCAAACATATTTTTGTTTTAAAAAATTGATAATAAATCAAAAACAAACAAAAATAAAATAGAAGTGGAAAAAAAAACCATAGAAACGATGCCAAATGACCCCGAAATTTCTCACTTCTTATGCTCATAAAATCTGCAGCCTTATTCATCCCTTCCAACTCAACTATGGCTCACTTTAGCCATTATTTTCCATATTTTTGGCCTCTAAATCACTTCTTCCTGTTTTATTTTGTCTTCAACATTTCCTTAGATGAAATATTTGGTTAGAAATTCAATCATGGATGAGCACATTGACTTTAGCACGTTGTTAGTCTATTTCTTCAACTGAAGCCTACAACAAAAAAAATGTAAAATTTTTGTCATTCAATCTCAATTTAAAGCATGTGAAGTGCAAGGAAGGAAATAAAATTATGCATACTATTGCATTTCGAGACATCAACACTCAAACCTCATGCAACGGAACCCTGTAACATGTCCTTGGTCCAAAAGCTTGGATGAAATTTCATGATAATCAAGCACTGTTTTTAAAACTTTGTTTCTTGATTTCTTCATCTTGAACCTACAAACAAGGGTTGCTTGCAGTCAATTGCAACTTGAAGCATGTCAAGTGCCATAAAATATGTTAAAAATAAATAATAAAAAAATATGTGATTGGAAGTAGTTATGTAGTATAGTATGATACAATTTTTCTTTGCCCATTCTATTCACAAAACTTCTATGCGTTCTCGTCTAAATGACATCTTAAGGCTGGTAGTTCCCCTTCCATTTTCAGCTGCCTTCACTCAAAGGTAGGGACCCTCATAACTTTTCCTTGTTTCAAAAATTGCTTGAAAATTTCGTCATCATCTAGCCATATTTTGTCTTCAAGTAATGGTCTAATTCTTCAACTAGAGCCTACAGAATAGGGCGTGCTTATAATTATTCTAAACTTAAAGCATGTGAAGAAGCAGGATAATATATATATATATATACTCATTCATCTGGTTAGGCAGTTGGGAACAATGAGTAATGCTATATCTTCCTACTAGCTTTCCCAAATTGCTTAACTGAATGAGGTGGCAACTTACATGGCATCCAACTCCTCCAGACATTCTCTTTCCTAATCAGCATTATAAAAAAAATAAAACAAAAAAGGATGGAAAGGGATTAAAGCTCTAAATCTTGCTCCCGACTCCCGTCCCCCTCTCGCCATCCCGGTTTTCCTCTTATCGTCATCGTTTCTCCGGATCATAACGTCATTGTCCTCATCCCAGATAACACTACCATTGTTGCAGTCCCATTCCGGCTAACGCCTTCGCCGTCGCCGTCCCATCTCGGCTATCACCGTTCTGGTCTTGGCTCCTCTTTCTCCATCGCCAATCCATTCCCAACTCCCCCTTATGGTATCACCGTGGCCTATCTCCTCCTTCCAATGGCTTCGTCTACTAGCATCATGGGCCCCCCGGATCAAGTCCTCAGTTTTGTTGAAAATCTTGTGATTGTTTTTTATTTTATTGCGTTGATGCTTTGTTTCTTTGATTCATCCTAGGATGGTTCTTCATCTTGACGTCTCGTAAAGCTCTTGGCTTTCAAGAAACCACTGGGAATCCATTCATACGTCTCTCTCTCTCTTCTAGTCTAGGGTTTTTTTTGGGTTTTAGTGAGATTTTTTGAGCTTTATGTTCGGCTATTCTTGCTTTCTTCTTTGGATCGAAACAAGGATTCTCATCTCTTGATCTATCATTTGATACTTTGTCTTGTTTGATTTTCATTTTTTTCTTGTATTGATATGGATTTTGTTGTAATATTGGAGATTTGGGTGTTAGCCTTGGTGCAATTTGGTTGTTTGATTTGAATTTGTTTCTGAACTATGTAGGATTGGATGAGGAACACCAAGATGTGAATATCTTTACAGTTGGCAATGGTCATGTGGATCCATCCAAAGCTATTGATCTCAAACTGATTTATGACATTGAAGCTAGTATTACACAGGCTACCTATATGGCTTGCGGTACTATGATGGTGATGGGAGTAGTATATTGTGTTCTTATAATAAGATTAATGGTGTTCCTGATTGTGCTAATCCAAGGTTGATGTCTCTGACTTTTAGAGAAGAGTGGGATCTTCATGGTTATATTGTTTCTGATTGTGATTCTATTTTGGTTATTACTGAGAATCATAAGTGGCTTCATAATTCTCCTGTTGATGTTATTGCTCAATCTCTCAGTGTTGGTTAGTTTGTTTTAAGTACTATTTCAATTCTGAATTCATGTTGTTGAGTTTTTGTTTATGAAGTGATTGATTTGTTTGTGTTGATTTGCAGGATTGGATTTGGATTGTGGTTATTTCAAGAATTTTGGTGAAAGTGCAATTCAATAGGGAAGAATAAGAAAGAGATATTGACAATGCATTGACAAACTCGCACAAGGCTCGGATTGAAGCACCCAAAGCAATTTTGGTGATAGTGTAGCAAAAAATTCTCCAGTTTCAGGTGATAAATCAGAAAAATTTTACAGTTAGTGTGAGCAAGGCTTCAGGAAGTTTGTCAGGGAGTGGAAAGCTCAATTGTATTGGATTTTTGATGATCATGTTGTCAGAAGTGTTATATCAAAAGTTTCAAATGTGTGAATGTTGCATAAATTAATGTTCAATGTTTAGAACTTAATTAATTAATGATAAATTTCTTATATAGCTTATCAAATATATATTTTTTTTATGATTACTACTACATTTTAAATTAAACATAATCTGCTAATTAATTAAGTTATCTTGCAGTAAATTTTCTATCTTCAATACAATTTATTCTTCATTGTAACCCGTAAAATATGATTGATACACCAATACATATTTACATAAAGAGTTTACCATATTTTTCCTACTACCAGGCATGAACTTGTGGCCAAGAGATAAACTCTGCTCACTTTGCAAACCAGAAACACATAAATGAAGATTTGGACATAAAAATCCAATATATATATATATATCACTTTTCTCTAGAATTCAACAAATAACTAAACTAGTCAGCAATCTTTGTCTCTACATCTACAACAAGCTCCAAGGATGGACAACGACCAAACTAAATGCATCATTATATTCGAAAATAAGGAGCACCAAAATAAAAACACAAGCTCCCACACACACAGATATTAGAAAATTCTAGGATAATATGATACACACACACAATAAGGTTTTGATTATCAATCAAAGCCATGTTTATAAGCAGCTGAATTATAGAAGTAGCCTAATCCATACATCTCCTCCATCTCAAGCTTCATAACTCTTCAAAACAAAACCCACACTACATACATCTCAAGCTTAACATTACAATAAGCTCTTTAATGTTTCCTCCATTGCATCAGGTGTAGATATAATATCCTGCAAGAACACCAATACATGATTGAGTACCTCATGTTCAATTGAATATATGGATATGGAAGATGAATCATTGGTAAAATTGAATGCATGTTTTTGAAATACCTCCTGTTCAAGAATATCATTAGTTCTTCATTAGTTCTTTTAATACACAAGAATTCCTTTAAATCCATCAAAACAACCACTACATAATAATCAGATAGAGGTAATGATAAGCAAAGAAATGCATACCTCTTCCTTGGAAATAATAGCAAGCTTTCCCGGATTCACTCCAAGCTTCGCAAACTCCCTCACAGCATATCCTTGTCACAATGGTAACTGACAATCCTTAAGACATAATGAAATTAAAGTTTTGTTAATTACTATGATGACCCTCTTCATTCTCTCCTTCATGAAAACAAAAACAAGAAACTTATTCACATAATTCTTGAGATAAAGAGAGAAAGCATAATGAAAAATACTTTCACTAATCTCTCCTTCATGAAAACAAAAAAAAAAAAAAGAAACTTATTCACATAATTCTTGAGATAAAGACTGAAAACATAATGAAAAAAACTTTCATTAATCTCTCCTTTAAGAAAACAAAAACATGAAACTTATTCACATTATTCTTGAGAGAGAGAGAAAGCATAATGAAAAACACTAACAAGCCTTAACTTGGCACTCAAAATCACCAAAACTCCTTCTCAAAGAACATGAAGAACACTAACAAACCTTAACTTGTCCCTCCTTTCCTAATCAAAAAACAAATAAAAACCTCCAAAAATCGGATCTTTCCTTCATTCACTCAGTCAGCGACAGCTATAGACGGGCCAGGACGGCGACTGTGAAGGCGTTAATTCAGACAAAACTGCAACGGCGACGGCAACGATGAAGGAGTTAGTCCGGATGGGATTACAACGGTGACTGCGAAGACGTTAGCTGGGACAAGACTACGACAGTGACGTTGTGATCCAAAGGAATGATGACGATGAGAGGGAAGCCAAGACGGCAATAGGGGGACGGGAGTCGGGGGGCGAGATTTAGGGCCTTAATCCCTTTCCATCCTTTTTTGTTTTATTTTTATTTTTTAAATGGCTGATTAGGAAAGAGAATGTCCAGAGGAGATGGATGCATGTAAGTTGCCACCCCATTTAGTTAATCAATTCGGGAAAGCTAGTAGGAAGATATAGCATTACTCGGGAACAATATATGGTAAAATACAATTATTCTCCGGCCACTCACATAAGTATCATCAATATGTTTTCCCGTTTCCATTCCAAACACAAAGAAACTTATATTCAGGGTCCAAAAAATAAATATGAAACATTAAACACTTTAACTTAATTACATTGCAAAGCATACTATTTTATACTTCCCCTGGGAGAAAGCAGTCCTGCCGTTCAACACACCATCTGCAGTTTCTCTGTTCTATCACCCATTGGTGCTCAGTTATTAAGTGCAAATCAAAGGTATAATGATCATCATGGCTAGTAAGATAGAATTCTTAATTAAGAAACCCCATGCTACTAAAATGGAGTTTATCATTTTTCCAATAAGCAACAAGGAATGCCCAATCCCCCTTGTGTAATGGCACTGTATGACTTTTCTTCACACTCTGAGTTAATATTACTTTGTCTGTAAATCTTGTGCAGCTTGCTTCTATAGAATTATTGGAGACTGCTCAATTTCTAGATTAAGTACAGTCTCCTCTTTTTGACCGTCTCTTCATATATAGAAGAAAAAATAGCAAGAAAAACTTTACTGTCCATATATAGCATTTGATACATATAGGTGTCAATACAAAGCATTGTATTGGGATATATGTTAACTAATTTAGTTAGTCTCCAACTGAAATCTTGTTTAACACTCGCAATTGGCACTTCGCATCTCACCTTTGATGAATAGAGGTGTGAAATTCTTGTTCTGTAATACTTGACCACAATAACTTAAAAGAGATTTCATTAGTGATGATTTAGACAGATTAGTCCTTTATGGGCAATGGATACAACACAAAACCTCGACTTTGCCAATTCAAACCCAGGAATAGTCTTTTGACAACTGAAGGAAAATTTAAAAAAGGTGCAAAATACTTGTTTCAAATTTTTTCAAAAAAAAAAAAAAAAATGCAATCAGACAACCAGAAACCGAAAACCAACAATTAATTGCAGCAACATTTATGATAGAAAATGATTGAGCTCTCATATTAAAGTATGATAACAGCATCATCACAAGCGAAATGTACAAGAACAGTTTCAAGTTTTAAACTAAAAGATGGGTGCATATAGGACATTATCAGAAAATTAATAATATTAAGACCGACAAACATATAAAACTGAAAATGAGTCTGCATAATAATCTTCAGTGCAAAATATTTTAAATAAAATCTAAATAAATAAATTTAATCACTTTTCTTATTTTCTCTCTAGAGGGTAAAACTCAATTAATTAAGTTGATCAATGCTTCGAAGCTTTATTCAGTAAGCTCAAAACTTAGAGAGCATTCAATATCAAAAATTTGTGGCAAAACTCAGATAGGATATCATATCTTATATGCAATATTGAGACTGTACAAATACTAATCTGAATGAGAAATTCAATAATCTTATATGCGAAAATTTCATAAATCAATTCTTTTCTTTTATAAACTTACAATGTTCAGATTAACTTAATATGTAATCAAGAAAAATGTCTGGAAGACATGAGTCAAAAAAAGGAATTCAACATACAGGAATTATTAAAATAAATTGAGTAAGGAATTTACAGAGAGCTATGAAAACACTGGAATAAGAATACATAGTGTAAATAATAAGAATCCTTACTAAGAAGATGGTGAAATCTTATCATCAAGCATACTTTCACCATATATGTTCATTATTACAAACATAACCACGTATACATAGCAAGGCCAAGAATATTGCATGACCCCAAAACAATAGGTATGGAAAACATAATCACACATATAACTGAAATTAAACTTTTGGATGGAAGGAAAAAAATGCTTACAGATTTGGTTGAATGCAACAAAGGAAATGGATATTACTTGCCCATAAAGAGCATTATAAAGTCAGAAACCCAAGTAGTCCTTCTTTACTGGTGCTAAAAATCAAGAGGCACTTCCTTGAATTTTCCTATAGTAAACGATTGGGGAAATGGTCACATTTAAATGGTAAAACATGGGAAAACAAATCCAAGGCAAGAAGTGGAATGTGCATTGCATTCGTACAAAGAAGTGCCAGTAGAAATTTGACGTATATATGTCCGTCATTTATTTGTAAATAAATTTTATATATTCTCCGATTAGGTGTGTGGTGGATCATGAACCATTCACAAGTACTCTCTTCTTGGCACCGTTCCACAAACCCTTGGCCACAATCTCTAATGTGCAATGATTTAAGAAAAGGAGGTAAGCCATCATCTGGCAATGACCGGATAAAAGCGCAATCAATAATTGCCAGTGTCTCCAAAGAGGGAAGATGAGGCAACCAAATAGGCAGAGATTCCAATTTTGGACAACTTTCTATGTAGATATAATCTAGCTTCTGTGGCAATGCTTCCTGATCCATTCCTTCACTCAACCAATATGTGAATTTGAGCAAAATTGGATCTTCAAGAAGTGTAAGGAGGATGTAAAATGTAAACCCCCAATGGAATTGAGCTCCTGAGAGCCACAGATGGATAGATAAGACAGTGACTTGAAAGTGTTCATTTCTCCCATAAAGGATACCAAAGTTTCAGAATAAATAGTCAAATGCTTAAGAAAAATCAAGCATCTTCAAAAATGGTTGTAGAGCCCTTGAGAACATTTTATAAATAAATTTTGCACAGTTGAAAATATGTGGCAGGGCAATTTAAAGCCATCTCCACGACAATCGTGGTAGTCGATATGAGAGATGTAGGGGAAGCTGCTGCGTCTTTGTGAGGATAATGATGATGACATGCCCTCAAACAATACTGATGAATGACGCATTTCCAGCATCTTGGCTGGGAATAGTATGGTCACTTCATCATTAATATCAATTGTTACATCCACTGCATATAAGCGGAGGCGAGAGAGGAAGGCAAGTTGACTAATTGTTTGAAGATATAGCGTGCTTCACCAATGAATTAAGTCCAAACTTTGTAGATTACGCAATTTAAACGGCATAAACCAGTTAGGATTTGTGTAACCTTGATATCCGCTTATCTGAAGATGTTTAAGATTTGGATTTGGTTCTACGAAGCATTCCAACCTAGGACAAGAACCTCAAGGTGACTTTTTCCCTTTATATTGGCTTTCTCAGCTTCTTTCCTATCCTCAATTTTAACAAGGTCACCTATAAGGAGTCCTCTTAGTTTGCTCATGTTTCTCAATTGTGATATCTTATACTTGTCCTTTGCCAAGTGAGAGATTTTTAACGATACATGTTTCTCAAAATAAGGGAACTCGCAATATCTATTAGAATCCAAAGTTTGAAGATTTATGAGATTATGCAAATTTTCAGAAAATACATCCAAATCTGGTAACACTCTTAGATGGTAAAGCTTACATAGTGATTTATCAAACAAGTTGATGTTAGGTTCAGATATTTCCAAATAGTGCAAGTGTCTTAGATGACCAATATTATAGGAACAGTTTTGTGTTTGAGAACCAAGTAAGATCAATACTCGAATGCTTTTCAATGCTTCAAAATCTTTTTGACATAGTTCACCTTTAAGTACCACAAGTGTCCTTAAGCTCTCAACATTCCATACCGATCTTAGACTGACTATGCTTTGCAAACACAAATGATGAACAATAGCCTTCTCTTTTATAGTTTGACCATGGTAAACAACACACTCACCCAAACAAATTGATTGTGCCAAATCATGCAATAAGTCATGGATTGTGCACATCGACAATGAAGTTTTTTTGAGAAAAGATCTAGATAGCAGTTTATCAAAATATGCCTGTCCCATCTCTTCCAAAGTCTTTGAAGTAGCTTCTGGTTCAACAACATAACCTTATGCAATTGTCATTTCTATCAAATCAGATGCCATAAATTCATAATCTTTAGGAAATACAGAACAAAACATGAAACATTGTTGGAGATGCTCAGTTAGATGATTATAACATAGCACTAGGCCTGCCATAATATCATCTGCAGTAGTTCCTAATTCCCATAAGTTGCTTTTTAACACATCCATCCAATGCTCATTGCTCATGTTCTATTCCAATAATCTTCCTACTATCTTTGCTGCAAGAGGTGATCCCTTCAATTTCATTACTGTCTGCTTACCTATAATTTGCAAGCTTGGATGTTCATTAGCCTCTGTACCACCAAATGCACAACTTCCAAAGAATTCCCAGTAGTCATCATCCTCTAAACCTTTTAGCACAATTTTATTTTTTTCATCTTGCTTTCTCAACACTTTTGATTCTCTGGTTGTCACCACAATTTTCGCAGACCTCATTTGAGAAGCTTGTAGAGGGATGAGGAGTTTTTCCAATTCTGAAGACCACACATCATCCAACACTAGTAATAAACTTTCCCTTGTAATTTTCTTTTGAGTTCACCTTCTAAAAGGTCCGAATTTCTGTAGTGGGAGAATTTTTCAGATTTAGAAACAGTACGAGAGCTCACCATGCCTTGAAGGATCTTTGACCTATTGAAATCATCTGACACACAAATCCACACCTTTTGATCAAAACATTTTGCAACTTCTTCATTGTTGAATGCATGTTGAGCCAGAGTAATCTTGCCAATCCCACCCATCCAAACTATTGGGATGACATTCACATTTCAATCACCACCAGGCTCTTTAATTAATTTTGCCAAAATATCTAGTTCTCTATCTCGGCCACAAATTTTACTCACATTTACAGAAGATGTAGTCACTCTTGAATTCTGATTTGAACATTGTAGCACCACCTCAATGTTGTTGTCAGCTTTCTTTCCCAACTCCACAAAAAACCTTGACATGCTAATAACGGAACTGAGATCATCATTAATACGATTTAATTTTCGAATAACCTCTCTTACATCGCTAATCATTGTTAGGTGGAAAAGATTAATCAATTTTTCATTAACACAAAACCTACAATGTACAAGGTATATATAGATACACAGTTATATAAATAAGGTAGCTATACAAATATAGATATACAACTGTATACACAAATCAGTATTCCCTAACACCCCCAAAAAACTCACGGGGATCAAACATCGAGAGTTTGGACAAGAGAAAAATCATGTTGTGCCCGTGTCGAGATTTAATAAACAGATCCATGCAGTCGACGCTCAGAAGGAACAAACTGGGGAGCCAGAATGCCTTTGCTGTACTGATCACGCAAGAAGAAAGCATCAACACCAATATGCTTGGAGAGGGAATGTTTGACAGGATTCAAAGTGATCTGAATGGCACCGGTGTTGTCACAATGTAGAGGAGTAGGAGCATGTGAGACAACACCAAGATCATGCAAAAACCAACGCAACCAAACAATCTCCTCAGCAGTAGTAGCCATAGCGCGAAGCTCTGCTTTAGTGCTAGATCGAGAAACACCAGTTTGCTTCTTGGACTTCCAAGTAATGAGAGAAGAGCCCAAGAACAAAATGGAAGGCAGAATGTAACGCAGCGATCGGACGGATCACTAGCCCAAGTAGCATCGAATAAGAACGAAGCTCCGAGAACTGCTGGCCGAGAAAAGAAGGCCCTCGAGACGGAGTCGCCCAAGATAGTGCAAAAGCCTCAAAAGATGGGCATAGTGAACAGAAGTAGGTGCACTAACAAACTGACTCAAAACATGCACAGCATAAGCAATGTCTGGATGAGTGAGGGTAAGATAGACCAGACTCCCAACCAAGTGACGATAGCGTGTCGGATCAGATAAGGGAGTCCCCTCATCAGCACGCAACTGAAGATGTAGCTCCATAGGAGTGGTTACAACACAAGAGTCAGAGAGAGCTGCCCGTGCAAGGATATCAGATGTGTAACGCTGCTGGGACAACTGAAAACCAGTAGAAGTAGAAGTGACCTCAATGCCCAAAAAATAGCTCAATCGACCAAGATCAGTCATCTGGAAATATTGCTGAAGGTGATGCTTGACAAAATCCACATGAGCAGGATCATCACTAGTGATGATCATATCATCCACATAAAGCAACAACAAAGTCTGACCACGAGAGGAAGAGTGCACAAACAAAGCGGGATCATGCGGACTAGGCTGAAAACCAGCAGCAACCACAAAAGAACTGAAACGCTCAAACCAGGCCCGAGGAGCCTGTTTGAGACCATAGAGAGCCTTCCGAAGGCGACAGACCAAACCAGAAGGAGAAGAAAAACCAGGGGGAGGAAGCATGTAAACCTCATGCTGAAGATCCCGTGAAGTAAAGCATTCTTCACATCAAGCTGAAAGAGGGACCATCGTCGAATAGCGACTCAGAGAATGAGAGCTCGAATGGTAGTCATATGAGCGACGGGAGCAAAAAGTCTCATCATAATCTCGTCCCCCTCGCCCTCGCTGAAAAACCACGAGCCACAAGGCGAGCCTTGTACCGCTCTACAGAACCGTTAGAGCGAGTCTTGACTTTATAGACCCACTTGCAGGTAATGGGAACAGCACCAGGAGGAAGGGGAACCAAATCCCATGTAGAGGTACGCTCGAGCGCCTCCAACTCAGCAGACATAGCAGCTTGCCACTCAGGTATTTTGACAGCCTCTCGGTAAGAAGATGGCTCTGGACGGCCATTGGAGGAAGAAATAGGTAGGTCAAGAAGCTGAGAGGCAAGATTAAAGGCGATCGGGGGATGACGATCACGAAGAGGATAGCGACGTGCTGGGGGGATCATCCGCAGGGAACACATCGGAGGAAACCGCTGGCGCAGTGGTGACCGCTCAGGGAAGAGGAGGAGCGGGAATAGAAACATGGACGGGGAGGGTCAACATCAATGGTGAAACGGATGGAGGAGATACGGTGGAGGTGGGGGACAGAGGAGGTGGTGAGGACACAATGAGGAACCCGAACATCGGTCGATGTAGTAGAGGAGTGAGAAGAAGAGGAAGGGGAAGGGACAAAGAAAGGGACGATCCTCAACAAAAAGAGACATCACGGGAGATACTGGGAGGCGACGTGTAACAGGATCATAACACCGAGTAGCCTTTGTGCTCGTGGGACTATAACCAAGGAAGACACAAGGAATAGATCGAAAGCGTAAAGTTTAGTCCGCTCTCGAGGCATAAGGAGGACATAACACAAATAACCAAACACACGAAGATGAGAATAACGTGGTGGGCTGGAGAAAAAACATTCCCCTGGACTACAACCCTGAAGAAAGGAAGAGGGTTGAAGATTGATGAGGTAAAGCAATGATAGAGAGCAGACCTCACCCAAAATTGAGGGGGAACATGGGAGGCAATGAGAAGAGTACGAGCGGTTTCAAGAATATGACGATGTTTCTTTTCAGCAGTGCCATTCTGAGCATGGGCACCAGGACAAGAGAGCTGAGGAAGAGTGTCATGGGAGGCAAGAACCTCATGAAACTCATGAGAAAGATATTCCCTCCCCGAATCGAACGGAAAGTACAGAATGGTGGCGTAAAAATTGGGTACGCACTATATTAGAGAAATCAATATAAACCTTTAAAAAACTCGAACGAGAACGCATAAAATAAATCCAAGTGCAACGAGAGAAATCATCAACAAAAAAATAACATAATAACGATGTCCACCTTTTGAAACAAACGGGCAGACCCTCAAACATCCGAATGAACTAATTCAAACGGAGACCCGCACTCTAGACACACTCGAAAGGATACGGGAGTTGTAGCTGCTTTTGCCAAGCTTACAACCCGAACAAGAATGAGAATTATCAACTAAAACACGACCTAAAAACGCCTACGATGAATAAGAGAAGCATGACGAGAACCACTAGGATGGCTAAGCCGATGATGCCATCGATGGAAACGAGCAAGTAGAAAAAAATAATAAATAGAGGTCAGCGGTAATGTAGAAGAGGATGGAAGACAAAGATGATCGAGCACATACACCCCACTATGGCGATGGCTAGCTCCAATGAGGGTCCCTGTAAGACGATCCTGCACACGACAACCAAACTCATCAAAAATAACAACATAGCCAAGAGAAGCGAGTTGGCTAGCGTAAAATAAGGTTCATGGAGAGTCGTGGTACAAAGGCAACATCAGAATATGAAAATGAGTGGTGTGTAAGAGGCCACGACTAGGGATCAGGGGAGTGTCGTGCCATTAGCAATAATGACACGAAGATCGGAAGAAAAAAAGGGTGAAGAGAGTGAAGGTGGGTAGCATCATAGGGTCATATGGAAAGAAGCTCCGAGTCAAGTAACCAAGAGGATGAAGAAATACCCAGAGGGGCGAGGCGACCGATGGGTGAGTGGAGACGTCGGGAGGCATCCCGAGTGAGTCATCGGGGCCAAGAAGGAGATATCCGACTCGGAAAGTCTTGAATAAGTTCTTTGAAACCGCTCGGCAGACAACGCACCACTTTGAGTAGCTGAGGGTGGGGTGGGGACTGTCTTGCTGTTGTCTTGTCATCCGAGGCCACCGGAGCTTGCGACACTCGAGTCTGAATATGGCCGGGGAGCATTGCAATAATGACACGGAACTGACCATCGAGGAGGTGCACTAGAAACCGGGTCCCCGAGAGCCCGAGATAGAGGGACAGACGGGAGGCGCTAAGACCAGGAGACGGCATCAAAGGAGCAATGGCCGGCAGTGGGTTCTGCTGGGGAGGCAGCAAAAGCAGTGAGGAGCAGCGAGTGGTGGAACAACATCTAAGGACCGAAGACGCAGTCTTCTCGGCAAGCACATATGCCGAGTATCACTAGCGGGATCGGAGGTGTAACCCGGTGCGATGAGCCGAGCCCGAACGGCCTCGAACTCGTGGCGAAGACGCATGAGAAACTCATAAATGCGAAGATAATCACGATCTCGAGCAATGGCAAGACATCGGGCACAGGTCGGAGAAGGAGAGGGTGTCATCTCATCACACTGACGCCATAAATCACCGAAAGCACGGCAAAGAAATCCGAGACGGGACGTCTCACGCTGATAGGTAGATGTGAGAGTCTGTAGCAAGGAGTAGCGCAACATCTGACTGGAAGGAAGATAGAGTGCGCGCAGATGATCCCAAATCACCTTGGCTGTAGAAAGATCACAAACAGCCAAGCGAATAGGAAGCTCACAGGACTGACAAATGATAGCAATGGTACGAGCATCATCCTCAGTTCACTTGAGCAAGTCAGTAGACGTGGAAGAGGACGCGCTGGTAACTGTAGACGAAGAGGAGCCAGAAGAGGCGGCACTAGAAAAAACTGGAGGCGGACAGGTACCATCAACATGACCCCAAAGATTAAGTCCGCGAAGGAGCACACGTAAAGTGGACGACCATGCTTTATAATTCTTGCCATTGAGTATGGCGTCGCCTTTTGCGGATAAGAAACCCAGGCGAGAGGCCATGGAAAACACACCACGGGATAAGGACGGCGCGGTGGCCAAAGGGCAACACGGGCGCGCGAGGGCCGAGGACGGGCGCAGGCGGCGTGAGGGCGTCTTTGGAACGCTGCGGGGCCGAGGACAGCGCTGGGGGCTCAGCTGGGATGCGCTGCTGGAGCGGCGTGCGCGCGGGCAGGGCGGCCGGGACGCCTGCAGACCGGGGCGGCCCACGTGGGTGGCGGGCGGGCTGGGCGCTGCTGGCGAGGCGCTGCTGGGCGGCGCGCTGGGCGGCGGGCGGTCGCTGGCGCAGCGGGCGCTGAGGCGGCGCTGCAGTGGGCGGGTGGTGGGCGCTGCGCGACGAGGCGCTAGCTGGGACGCGCTAGCAGCGGCGGGCAGCAGGGCAGGGCTGGGACGGAGGCCGAGTGCGGGTGCGCTGTGGCCGAGGTCGAGCGCGGGCGAGCGCTGAGGGCAGGCCGAGGGCGCGGCGGCCGGGGAGCGCGCGGCACGGCCGCCGAGGGCGGTGTCTGGCGGATCAAGGACAGCAGCGGAAAAATTAGGGTTTAGAAAAACCTCTCGATACCATGTTAGGTGGAAAAGATTAATCAATTTTTCATTAACACAAAACCTACAATGTACAAGGTATATATGGATACACAGTTATATAAATAAGGTAGCTATACAAATATAGATATACAGCTGTATACACAGCTGTATTCCCTAACAATCATGATATCATCTGCACAAGAATTTCCATATATATGGCTCACTTATTTTTAACAAAACGAACATAAACAAGTCCTAATTGACAAATGGTAATATAGTACCTTGCAATTCCAGTGGCTTTGTCTGTGACACCCGAGGCTTTTTAGCTCTAGACTGGTGACTTGAGACAGTAGCTTCTTAATCATTATTCATCTTCTCCGCTAGTTCTTCCAGTTTGAGATACTCAAAATCATCAGCAAGGTTCTCTGCTTCATAAAGTGCATCTTTGAGTTGTTTGTAGAAATAGAGCATGCTCTCATCTTGCTTGTGTAATAACTTGGCCACACGAAGAGTTGCCTTGACTTTGTCACTGACATCTTGCAGTTCTTTTTCACCAGAGCATGCAGCACTTTCTGATTATTATTCTCATGTTTTGATGATGATGGGTTATCTTTGGATAGATGATGAATTACACCCTTGACCAACTTGTCCTTATTCTCATGGTTTGATGATGATGATGATGATGGGTTATCTTTGGATAGATGATGAATTACACCCTTGACCAACTTGTCCACAACGTATTGAGATTTGAGACGCTGGAGCAACCAATGCTCCGGCGAGAGATGATGCGATTCCAGAGAACATGGTACAAGTATCGAGGGTTAATGTACTTAAGGTGAGAAGGAGAAAAAGAAAGTGCATAACAAGAAGACTGATTGATTGCTATATTGCTAATTTGCTATGCGCCTGCACGAGACAAAAGTAACCATTCAAATAAAGCAAGGCTCCACATCTGGCGATTCTATTTTCAATGAATCAGGACAAGTCACTGTCAAAAGTTGGGTATAGCTTTGACATGTATACATGCATTTCTCCATCTATTACGATCAACTAAACTTAAATATTTTATGCTTATAACAATGAAAGGTTTTGTGGGAGTTTGGAAGCTAGGTATGAGAAAGGTTATGGTGTTATTTAGGAGTTATAGTTTTTATTTTGAAATAAATTTGCGAGTTATGTGGAAGTTTTGGAATCTTAAAGGTTGGTGTATTATAACCTATATGAAGAGCCAACTTAGATGTATTTTGTAAGAGGAGATTGAATAAAAATATTTTTTATTTAAATAAAACTTCTTCATCCTAGTATCTCTTTGAAGTGATTTTATTGCCCATTGTCATTTCCTACATCATATAATGATGAAAGAAAGATTCTATTATTGAATTGGAACTTGATAGCATGCCACGTAATATATTGCAATCAAGTAGAATATACCTCAAAATAAGTCATAGGTGAGAAAGACCTTTAGCTTGAGCAATAAAGGGTTGGGAAGAGACCCAAGGTCGATCTCCTTAGAAACATGCATGAGGAATTAACTCTGCACCTCCCTAGGTGAAAGCATGTGCCATTCACGTTGAGGGATTAATTATGCTTTTGTGCATGCACTCTCTTTTGACTAGGGTGGCTTGCAGGTGTATCGCTAGTTGACACACCACTTGTGTGCGTGTATCGCAAGTGCATGGGTTGTCGAAGTAATAAAGTACCCTAGTGAGTGGGTAGTCGTATCCACAGGGAATAGTGCTTAGAAACACTAGAATTGCTACTAACTATGGTAAAGATGATTCAAGAGTTGTGTGAACAATATCAATGCAAATGAAAATACAGAAAAGAAGGAAGAGACGCAATGGAAATAAAGAAAAACAATCGATAGAAAATGGGGCACCGGACATTGCTCACCCTAGGATTATTTTTTTCAAGTGCAAGACTCCTCATTATGCCTCATAATTGATGTCTAATGAGTCGTGGAAATCCTAAGACACATGGTCCCAAACCTACGGTCAACCGTGACTAACCCTTACACTATGCCCTGGCGGAAAGGAATACTCTAGACGCCTCACACTGTGTGGGTTGCAAGAAGCTCTGGGGACTCCAAGTGATAAACCCTATTCCTAGTATAGATTTAACTCTTTGGTCCAAGCGAAAGACCCTTAGTCACAATTAAACCCCATCACTAAGGATTACTTCAACACTTCACTTTGTTGCTTGCGAAACTAAGCCCCAGTGGAGTTTGTCTCTTAGCATTTTACTCTATCATGATAGCAAAGAACTTTTGGAATATGGATGTAGGATAAATCACATCAGAAGGGAAAGGGGACGTTCCGCTACCTCCCGACTCACCTTCTCGACCCTCTCCAACCATGCTTTGTCTAACCCTCATGGTGTGTCACTCGTCCACAAGGATTACTAAAAGAGATTCTCAACCCTAATGTCACTCTAAGGAAAAATCAATACAACAAGCATTCAAGGTTGGAACTCAATTAAAACATTAATTAAAGAAGCAAAACAAGAGTCAATGAAACGAAATATCCTAGGGTTTACAAGTCCAAGCATCCACTAGGGGTTTAGCTCTCCATGGAGCAATATACAAACAACAATGAAATCGAATTTAAAAGCATGCAATCAATAAGTAAAACCCCCTCATAGTTCGTATTGATGATCTTGTGGAATTGCCTTGTCTTCTCCAAAGGTTCCCTCGTCAAGCCTAGGGCACACCTCGCCGAATCGATGTCGATGAAAGCTCCCCCAATAACTCTCTTCTGAAGGAACGCGATGTCGAAGGCCGTAGAACCACTCCAAAAACTTAGGCAAAGCCTCTCCAAACCCTAGCAACGAGCGCCTCCAAAGATGGGGAAAAGATGGGAAAAGGATTTGAAAAGGATCCCTTAAAATGTTTGAAATCGCGGCTTTTATAGGGGCTGGAATCGGGCATCCACACGGGCATGTGGAATTTCCACACGCCCGTGTGAATTTCTAGAAGTTGATTTCCTGCGAGCTGTGAACAGTAATTGCATAGTGATTTTGCTACAGTAGCTACTACAGTGCTTCGCCAAAACACTCCCAAATCCACAATTTTCATCAAGGACACATGGATGGGAACACATTCATGCAGTAGATCGCGTCACGTCTTCAACTAAACCACATTGGCAAAGATCTTGCTAGCATTGCACAAGTTGGAATACATAAGTGTGACTTCCTTTGTGCCCTTCCAATTAGCGTGTCCGCTCAAGCACAATGGAAATTGGCACACACTCATATGTCTTTGAGCACACAACTTGTGTCTTCACGTTTGTTCACTCCAAGACTTCATCATCAAATGCATCCATGATCTACTTTTGGTTCCTTTTTGTCACAATTATCTCCACAACCCCGCATGCACAAAAGAACACATATACACAAGAATAAGTGATAAAGTCTGAGAAAAGTAATGCTCAATGTAAAAAAAGAATATTTCGTATTACTTATACACAAGCACTTATCACTAGTATGGGCAAGTAGACAGGCATTAAAGTGACTAATTCCGTCACGCTATTAGTGAGCCCCTTGAATAACAAACCACAGTGGTATCCATCTTGTAAAAATAATCACAAGTAAATCATGGTTCAAAACGCATTCTCCAATAGAGGAAAAAAGACTAATAATATTTTACTTATATGTCTCTTATTTGACTATTGGTAAATGGTTGTTCATAATTCCTTCATTAATTTGATGATACCATCTTAGTATGGCGATTGTTGGCGAAACCACATGAAATTTTGTGGGGTCAGATGATCAAAAAGAAATTTTAAAAATTTTAATAATAGTTGTTGTATATAACTATTAAATCGATTTCGCTAAATTGGAAAAATAGAATGTCATATTTAAATATTTTTATGGAAAGTATAAAGGGCATTATACATATATTAAAGTTTTAAAGTACCCATATTTTCGGTCTCACATTCCTTAGTCTTCTTTTTTTTTTATTCTTTCACAATCTTCGAAAACCTAAAACTAAAATTACATTTGGGTCTTTCTACTTTTATTATTTTATTATTTTATTATTATTTTGGGTTTAAGGACATGAATATAAACTTTTAACAAATTTTTTTTTATTTTGGTAGATTTCAATTAATTTTTCATTGAACCATAATTGTTATATATATATATATATATATTCACATTATAGATGATAGTCAAACTTATATACTGACTCCGTTTTATATATTTCGTTGTTCCACCATTGATACTTCACAATAATTAAAACAAAAAATAATTGAACTAGAATACATGGCTTGTGTCATGCCCCGACCTACGGGCCTTAGGATGCTACAACTACCATGACGACATGAGGAGGAATACCCACACGACTCTACCCTCGAGTCACCGCAAGGCTAATAAAATTCCTGAAATAACAACACTATGCACAGTAGACAAAACAGAAAACTCAAAGGTGCACAAGAGAAACATTAACAACATGACATGATAATAGAATTCAAGAAATGCACTGTGTCATAAGTACAATGAAATTTCCAAAAACTAGATAAGTAAACAAACAATGCATAAAGAGTTTAGACACACTAGTGAATCCATATTCTTATACAACATGTCCATGCTAAAAAATAAACATATATGATACAGGAAATGAGTGAAGAAAGAAAAATAATGAATGGTCAACACTTCATCCCGCCACAATACTAACAGTCACTAGAGCCTGGAAGGAAGAGAGAGGGTGAGTAACTAAAGTCACTTAGTGAGTGGGTTAGCATAAATTTGGCAGAATAACGAACTGAACTGAATAAACATTAACAGTTAAGCTTCTGCAAAAAGTATAAACTTTAATGATACAACAATTTTCATAACACATATATAAATATAGATGAAATCCATAATCATTATAAATGATACCTTTGCCTCAAATAAAATACGAGTTTCAAACCATAAAACATGATGCTCATCATCAAATCAATTTACTTTTCCAATAATTTACAAGAGATCACATTTCAAGGTTACTTCGCATAAAACATAAACTCTTCAAAATATGAATTTTTTATCTAAAGAAAACAAGTAGTGGTCTAGAAAACTCTCTAAACTTTCACAATGGCCACAGCTAAGTTCAAAGCCATCAAGGTCCTCATGCCCTTGACGTTGACCCACCGGTTCCGTATGGTGACTTCGTAATCCTGGTGTATCATCCATTTAGGGTTCTACGAGGCACCTGAAATGGATAAGTAAAGCTGGATCCTCCATGCCACCTCTCTAGGCTAGCCTGTGGGAACCTCCTACTGCAGTAGGTGGGTTAAAACCCCATCACCATCATAGCCACTTGTAGGTGTAACAATAATATAAGTGCTATACTTCAATTCCAAGTCGATAAAACAATATACGTATATACACATAGACATAATCATCACATATCGAGACTCTTGCTCATAGTTCAATAATATAGAAATGCATCGAAAGATCATTTCAAGATGATAGAACTATAGAAAGCTTGCAACTTAAAACCATGAAAATTCACAAGTGATATTCCAAAAGAATTATGCATCATAAAACCCCACTCACACTTAGGCAAGAAAGCTTCAGGCACGCTATTCCTCCATCTCTCCTTGCCTCACAATGAACCTTCACTACCTAACCACCCAAATAGACACAAGAAACCAACAAGCAAGAAATTAAATAAAGAAAACACAAGATTGAAACCCTTGGCTTAAGCATGGCATGCGACCTTAATTCGATCATAGGGTTGGCTCAACACTAGGTTTCAAGGTCACCAATGGATTCCTAATGGATTGAGCTTTAATCCAAACCAAAGAATTCAAAGAAACAACTAAGTTTAACCATCTATATATAAATATAGATGAAATCCATAATCATTATAAATGATACCTTTGCCTCAAATAAAATACGAGTTTCAAACCATAAAACATGATGCTCATCATCAAATCAATTTACTTTCCCAATAATTTACAAGAGATCACATTTCAAGGTTACTTTGCATAAAACATAAACTCTTCAAAATATGAAGTTTTTATGTCAAGAAAACAAGTAGTGGTCTAGAAAACTCTATAAACTTTCACAATGGCCACAGCTAAGTTCAAAGCCATCAAGGTCCTCATGCCCTTGACGTTGACCCACCGGTTCTGTATGGTGACTTTGTGATCCTGGTGTATCATCCATTTAGGGTTCTACGAGGCACCTGAAATGGATAAGTAAAAGCTGGATCCTCCATGCCACCTCTCTAGGCTAGCTCTGTGGGAACCTCCTATCTGCAGTAGGTGGGTTAAAAACCCCATCACCATCATAGCCACTTGTAGGTGTAACAATAATATAAGTGTTATACTTCAATTCCAAGTCGATAAAAACAATATACGTATATACACATAGACATAATCATCACATATCGAGACTCTTGCTCATAGTTCAATAATATAGAAATGCATCGAAAGATCATTTCAAGATGATAGAACTATAGAAAGCTTGCAACTTAAAAACCATGAAAATTCACAAGTGATATTCCAAAAGAATTATGCATCATAAAACCCCACTCACACTTAGGCAAGAAAGCTTCAGGCACGCTATTCCTCCATCTCTCCTTGCCTCACAATGAACCTTCACTACCTAACCACCCAAATAGACACAAGAAACCAACAAGCAAGAAATTAAATAAAGAAAACACAAGATTGAAACCCTTGGCTTAAGCATGGCATGCGACCTTAATTCGATCATAGGGTTGGCTCAACACTAGGTTTCAAGGTCACCAATGGATTCCTAATGGATTGAGCTTTAATCCAAACCAAAGAATTCAAAGAAACAACTAAGTTTAACCATCTATATATAAATATAGATGAAATCCATAATCATTATAAATGATACCTTTGCCTCAAATAAAATACGAGTTTCAAACCATAAAACATGATGCTCATCATCAAATCAATTTACTTTCCCAATAATTTACAAGAGATCACATTTCAAGGTTACTTTGCATAAAACATAAACTCTTCAAAATATGAAGTTTTTATGTCAAGAAAACAAGTAGTGGTCTAGAAAACTCTATAAACTTTCACAATGGCCACAGCTAAGTTCAAAGCCATCAAGGTCCTCATGCCCTTGACGTTGACCCACCGGTTCCGTATGGTGACTTTGTGATCCTGGTGTATCATCCATTTAGGGTTCTACGAGGCACCTGAAATGGATAAGTAAAGCTGGATCCTCCATGCCACCTCTCTAGGCTAGCCTGTGGGAACCTCCTACTGCAGTAGGTGGGTTAAAACCCCATCACCATCATAGCCACTTGTAGGTGTAACAATAATATAAGTGCTATACTTCAATTCCAAGTCGATAAAACAATATACGTATATACACATAGACATAATCATCACATATCGAGACTCTAGCTCATAGTTCAATAATATAGAAATGCATCGAAAGATCATTTCAAGATGATAGAACCATAGAAAGCTTGCAACTTAAAACCATGAAAATTCACAAGTGATATTCCAAAAGAATTATGCATCATAAAACCCCACTCACATTTAGGCAAGAAAGCTTCAGGCATGCTATTCCTCCATCTCTCCTTGCCTCACAATAAACCTTCACTACCTAACCACCCAAATAGACACAAGAAACCAACAAGCAAGAAATTAAATAAAGAAAACAAAAGATTGAAACCCTAGGCTTAAGCATGGCATGCGACCTTAATTCGATTCTAGGGTTGGCTCAACACTAGGTTTCAAGGTCACCAATGAATTCCTAATTGTTTGAGCTTTAATACAAACCAAAGAATTCAAAGAAATAACTAAGTTTAAGCATTGTTACATTAAATCTATAGTAACCCCCACCCACCCAAAATAAGGAAGAAGAAGGTATAAGGATTCCTCTAGGTCGAATGGATACAAATCAATGCAAACACTCCTCTCAAGTTCCACCAACAATAAGTAAGAAGAATGACAAGGATCAAGCTCTGAGTCAAGTTCACAATCTAACCCTAGCTTTATTCATCAAACAAATAAAGAAAGAAGGAGAGAATGAGAATTTACCTCGAGCAAAGATGGATTAATCGCCAAGCACCAACATCAAGGCCAAAAGATTGACTAAACTAAACCCTTAACCTTCAAAGAATGGTAAGGGATAAGAGGAGGAAAGGATAAGAGAGGAAGGGAGAAGAAACCCAAATAGAAGACATTAAAACGGGCTTAATAAGGCACTCCACATGCATGCATAGCCATACACCTCCCAACCTGGGATGTGTGACCTAGTGTGCGGCTGCATAGGAGGCCGCACAGCTTCCAGGAGGGGCTGTGCAGCTTGTGCACAACCCACACACCTCTAGAACTCCAATTACATATTAGGAATTATCAGGGTTGGTGTACTGATTTGTCACACAAGATTAATTCAGAGGCACATTTCCGCTGTCCTTAGAGAGATTTGTGTGCCCTATCACAAAGATCTTCTAAGAGGGTTTTATGGCGTCTCTCTCAGGATACAACCACAGATCATGACTTAGGAAAAAGTGATTTTCCAAAACCTTACTATTAGAAAGAAAGGTTGAAGACAAAGTCGTTTCAATGCAAATATGACCTCTATCATCAAATGGCTTGAATTAACCAATATTATAACCTTCAAAAGAATTCTTTGAAGAGTAATAACTTATCACTTAATGAACCATTAACTCTCAAAATATGCTTGTTAAGTGTCACATCTTTTTGGTTTAATAGTATCATTGAAAAGACACAACACTCTTTCAAAACATGTTAATTAATTTAATTATACTTAATAGATGTTTTTGAAAGGTTACATCTTTTGGCCTAATAGTTACATTTATTTAAATTAACAATCTATATAACATTCCCCCACTAGATTGTTAATATTAACAATCACATGTCTCCATACAACATCAGTATGCATAAAGAATGGTATCATTAGATTTTAACCATTCTTTTATTGTAAGCTCTCAAAGCCAAAACGGAAAAAGTGGTAGCTAGGTTGCTTGAACCAATTATCCTATATGTCTTGACCGGAGAACAAACACACACACTCACACCCTTCTAGTTAAAAAGATATATATTGGTAGCACTTTAATATGTCCATGCGCTCATCCTGCAATCATAAGTATTTCCAAGAGATACACCCTTAACTCTTGTTAGAAGTGGCTCCACTTCTATACTTAT
The DNA here is from genome assembly GCF_009730915.1 of Dioscorea cayenensis subsp. rotundata. Classification (NCBI taxonomy): domain Eukaryota; kingdom Viridiplantae; phylum Streptophyta; class Magnoliopsida; order Dioscoreales; family Dioscoreaceae; genus Dioscorea; species Dioscorea cayenensis. Next base: position 10,887,650 of record NC_052488.1, on the reverse strand, counting down.
TTAGGTGGGATCAAACCAACACATAGTCTACTCATTAAGAAATATTTTAACTATATCTCACCCTTAGTTCAACTATGATACTCATGTACTGGCAATTCACAACAACTTGTTCTTACCCCTTGAACCGCGAAACTAATGATGTGCTAGAATGAGGTAGGGTGCCATTGCCAGCAATTATAAGGGTTTTAATCCCATCTTGGCTATACTTGCAATAATTTTATCTAGAGACAGTGCTTTCATTAATGGATCTGCTAAATTATTATTTGTTCTCACAAATATGATGCCTATTACTCTATCATTAATTAATTGTCTGACATATTCATGTTTTAGCCCAATGTGTCTAGACTTTCCATTATAAACTTTATTATGGGCATGAGACAGAGTCGACTCACTGTCACAAAAAATAGAAATTGGAGGCACCGGTTGTGCCCACAAATCCATTTCCATTAATAGATTTCTAAGCCATTCAACCTCTTTACCAGCTTCCGCCAAGGCTATAAACTCAGCCTCCATTATTGAATGTGAGATGCAAGTTTGCTTCTTGGATGCCCAACTAATAGCACCTCTAGCTATGGTAAAAATCCATCCAGAAGTCGAACTTTGATCACTTGCACTAGTGATCCAACTTGCATCTGTGTAGCCTTTGAGCACACTACAGAAAGTATTATAATGCAAACTTAAATTACTAGTTCGTTTTAAATATCCAAGCACCCTAGTTATTCCCTTCCAGTGCTCAAAGCTAGGCTTACCTGTAAATCTAGCTAATTTACATACAACAAATGCTATATCTAGTATTGTACAATGTGAGGCATACATGAGACATCCTATGGCACTAGCGTATTCTAATTGTGCAATAGCTCTATTAGGATTCTCAATTAGTTTAACTTGAAGGTCATGAGGAGTCTTGCATTCCTTAAATTTAAGATGCTTGAACTTATCTAGTATCTTTTCAATATAATGACTTTAACTTAACACAATACTCCCACTATTTCTGCGCACTTTAATTCCAAGAATTGTATCTAATTCACCCAAATCCTTCATTTTGAATTGAAAGTTAGATACCGTTTAGTATCACTAATACCTTCCAAATTCGTGCCGAAAATTAATAGGTCGTCAACATATAGAAAAACTATAACACTATAATTCTCTACGAATTTGTAGAAAATACACTTATTAGCATTGTTATGCCTAAAACCATGTTTTATAATTATAGAATCAAAGTTTTCATGCCATTGTTTAGGCGCTTGTTTTAGTCCGTACAAAGATTTAACTAATTTGCAAACTTTCTTTTCATTTCCAGGTAAAATAAATCCTTCAAGCTGTTCTATGTATATTTCCTCATTGAGATCACCATTCAAAATGCAATTTTAATATCCATTTGATGCACATGTAGCTTATAAATAGATGCTATAGCCATAAGAACTCGAATAGAGGTCATACGAGCAACTGGAGCATAGGTATCAAAATAATCTATGCCATCTTTCTGCTTAAATCCTTTTGCTACTAACCGAGCCTTGAAGGTTTGTAATGTTCTGGCTATACTATATTTTTTCCTAAATAACCATTTACAGCCAATTGCCTTAGACCGTGGAGGTAGGTCCACTAAGACCCATGTATTATTCAATATAATCGAATCCATTTCATCATTTATTGCTTCTCTTCAAAAAGCGGCATCCCTAGAAGCCATTGCTTCTTTATATGTTTGTGGGTCACGATCAACAGTTAGTATGATAAGAATTTCATTAATTACATAATCACAAGTTCCTTCCATAATATAGGTGAACTCGACAGAGCTAACTTTGGACTCCTTTTTTCTCACCCGGCCTTTAATTAGGGTTGGACTGGTTAAAATAAATGTATTACAAATCAAATTTAATTTTTATGACTTTAAGAGATTATGGGTTCATGACTTCCATTAGGGGCAAGCCCTTAATGTTAATTACCCTGGACATTATCGCAGGAACCTCCGATTAAGAAATAAGTGTGGAAAAGGAAACAATTTGTGACAATTAATTTCATTCATTTTAATAAATATGAATTCATAGATTTCATTGAAAATACAAGAAATTTGAAATCATCTTGACTTATGAACTTGTGCCCAAACTTGTGTCTTGGACATTTTTTTGCATTTTGGATTTGATTTGTATTTCAAGTTCCGGATCCTCTATGTTGATGAATCATAAACTTGATTTTGACTTTCTATAAGCTTCGGCTTTTATGCTTGTGAAACTTTCTTCAATTCTTGACTTGTAAAACTCTTTGGGTCTTTGACTTATGATGTCTTGACACTTCTGAGTCCAATTATCGATTTATAGGAATTTTGAATATTGACTTGTGAAACTCTTTAGGTCTTCGACTTTTGATGTCTTGAGACTGCTAAGTTCAATTGTTGATTTATATTTTGACTTGTGAAACTCTTTAGGTCTTTGACTTATGATGTCTTTAGACCACTGGGTTCAATTGTCGATTTGTATCTTGACTTGTGAACTCTTTGGGTCTTTGACTTCTGATGTCTTGAGACCACTGGGTTCAATTGTCGATTTATATTTTGACTTGTGAACTCTTTGGGCCTTCAACTTATGATGTCTTGAGACCATTGAGTTCAATTGTCGATTTGTATTTTGACTTGTGAACTCTATGGGCCTTTGACTTATGATGTCTTGAGACCACTGAGTTCAATTGATGATTTGTATTTTGACTTGTGAAACTCTTTGGGTCTTTGACTTGGATGTCTTAACACTGCTGAGTTCAATTATCGATTTATATGGATTTTTTTGAATATTGACTTATGAAACTCTTTAGGTTTTCGACTTATGATGTCTTGACACTGTTTAGTTCAATTGTCGATTTATATGGATTTCAAGTCTTGACTCTCTTCATATTTTGAATCTTGACTTGGATGCTTTGGTTTTGATTTTTGTTTTGTTATATATATATATTATTATATGACACTGCAAATTTCTCATCATCGTTTTGCATGCCTCGCTGCTGTCTTGTATGTCTCAATGCCACTGTTTTCTCGAGATTGTATTTTTATTTCCTTGGGATGGGTATATATATATTGGGATATTCATATATATATATATATATATTTATATATTCATCATGTTCATATCTTTGTACATGGTGGGTCCCATTTTTGTTTATTTTTATTAATTTTTTTAATGCTTCTTTAAACCTACATGCTTCTCATTTTTTTTTGAGGTATCTCTTTCACGGTGGGCCCATGCCTTTTGGAATTTTTTCCATATCATGAGCATGCATGCGGACTATAACATGGTCCTGATTTATTTATTTATTTTTATCTCACAGAACACATTGCATGCTTCTATATCATACATATATATATATATATATATTCACGTGAACAATCATGCAATTTATTATATTTAATTTTCTTTATAAACAACATCATCACAATCCTTTTGACTCAAGCCTCTACTGGAATTTGCATGCATGGTGGCTTCATCACACGCATTGGCATATAGTGTTGTCTGAATTCCAAACCAATGATTCTCTTGTTCTGGGTGAATAGAATGATGCTGATTTCTTTACGCTTTGACAATTTTTTTTTTGATGTGAGTATGCATCATGCTTTTTCTCCTATCTCACAACGTACTTGATTATCATTATTTATTATTATTATTATTTGCGACTTGGAGAAAGGCTTGACTAAATTTCAGTGGCATGCAATTGCAGGGAAAGAAGAGCTCCACTATTCCCACAATGCTGGTTGCAAATATAATATACAGCACTTGGTCACTTGCAAGGGATCTTTAATCATTTTATTTATTTATTATTTACACTAAATGGCGGGTCCCTCAATGTAATGTTAGGCTGCATTTTTTTCTTTTTCTTCAAACATGCTTCACATTCATACATATATATATATATATATTGTTATTCATTTCCATGTGATGGGACCAGCTTTTGGATATTATATATATATATATATATTTATGAAGTATGCATGTGAGTATACATGCATAACGTTCCATTGCATGCTTCTTATGCTCTCTCTCTCTCTCTCTCTCTCATATACTCTATATATACATATATATATTTACTTTGAAGATATAACTGTTTCAAAAGTAACTCTCACATAAGATCCATTTTTATAACAATACCCAGTAAACATCATTCACCAGAGAATAATAATAAAAAAAATGGACGTTGGAATTTAATACATGGTCAACAACATAGGACCATTTACATTAGGAATCCACACTTCAGCTTTCTGGGTAACAATATACGATAGACAAGCACAAACACAAGGGCAATGGTAGCTTGCCTTCTTGGCCTCTTGAGAGCAAAGAACACCACGTATCTTACTATGGAGCACACCAGTGATGTTTGAACCCCATTTTGGGAAAGCTTGTCCGAATATCAATCACTCCCATCCCTTTCCAAACTTCTGCTTCAAACCTTTTTGTTTCTATTGATTCAGCACAGTGGGCGCACTCTCATGATAACTTCCTGATGCTCCTCTTCAAGTAATATTGTTTTCTCAATCCATGAAATAGCAAACTTTGGACTGCATGAAATGATCTAGAGGAGGGTTATCATGGTTCGCAGTTAGACACAATTCTATAAACATATCTTCGTATTTTTTATGATATGTTATTTCAAAATTTTGGCTTTTGCTCTGATCTTGGAATTCATCGAACACTTCAGCGTCTCAATCCGGCAACCAAGAAACTTGTCCAGCGCCTGGACTCCCCCCGGTAGTGATTTTGATAACTGACTTGCGCTTGATGAGGAGATCACTACCAGTTAAGCTCTTGCTCACTATCAAGCTCTTCTTGATATGAACCATGAGATCATTGACGGTGTAGATTCAGACGTCCTGGAGCTTCTTGACATCTTCGGTCTTGATAACTTGAGCGATCAACTTGTCAATAGCTTTGAAGCAGTCATCCTCATTGTCGACTTCTTCCTTATCTACGAAGTTGAAGCTAACCTTGTTCCTTATACTTGAAATCAATCACTGTTGTTTCTCTCTGATCAGCGCTTCAAATGGAACTCTAATTAATAGTGTCGAGCGAGCGCATTGTGTAACTCTATAGATGAAGCCCATCGTCATCACACGAGACGGTGTTGAGAGGCTGAGAACCAAAGCATGAGAAGCATGAGGCCAAAAACTTGTTTACGTGTATGGACCTTCTTCTTCTTTTTTTTTTAATTTTTTTTATTATTTTTTTTTTGGAGAATTGTCATTTGCTGCTCTCTTCGGCGGTGAGGAAGGATGACATTGACGGCCACATCTTATTTTTTTTTATCTATATATGTATATTTTGGTAGAGAGCTAGAGACAAGAATCTTCTTTTTTCTTCTTCTTTCTTCTCCTCATTTCCTTCGCTGGTCGTCCTTTTCTTCTTTCTTTCATCTGTTTTCTTCGTTTCTTGCAGGTTCCTTCCACGTTGGGAAGGAAATCCTTATCATGGTTTGTGTTTTAGATTGGAGCTCGCCGGCAACGTTAAAGAACGATCTTCTCCTTGGTCCGCTTCCTCTCCTATCTTTATCTTCTTCTTCTTCTTCTTCTTCTTCTTCTTCTTCTTCCTTCTTTGGCCAGTCCGATCATGTTTCTTTTTGTAGCATTGTTCCAGTCATTGCTCAGATGAGACATGGCGTGCAACGTGCGATCTAGACCATCGCCTGATGACAACGACGGTGTCGGGGAAGAAGAGACTGGCGATGCCATCGATGAACTCGAAGGGATCAATGACGACGAGCTCTGAGAGCAGCAAACGTGGCCGACATAGTCTTTTGAACATTCTTCTTCTTTTTCGTCGCTCTGTTCAACTCTTCTTCGGCCGGTCCTCCTCTGGCTCCATCCTCCTCCGGCTCATTCCGAAGTCTGTCTTCTTTTCTCTGGGTTCGGCTTCCTCCAGGCTCCTCCTCTGGCTTCATCTTCCTCTGGATCCTCGCTTTTTTTCAGTTCTTCTTTGGCCGGTCAGCCTCCTCCTTCTTCTTCTTTGCTTTTTTTTTTCATGTGAGTATGTGCTTCGCCTAGAGAAAACCAAAGTCCTCTTTTTCTTGATTATATCTTTGGCCGAGAGAAGCCCAGAATCCCCCCTCCTCTTCGTCTTCATCTCCGTCCTTTTGTAAAGGCCAGGCCGGTGTCGGTTGTGAAGATCGTGAGGTGGTTTCTTTGATCGTAGCCCTCGTCGTGGACGACTGTGGGCAGCTATCACGATTGGTGACAGCGATCTTTCTCGTCCCATGACCACGTACGACCAAACATATTAGATATATAGATATATATGTTTGATTTCGAAATTTTATTATATATATGTATATGTGTATTATTATTTATTTTACTTTATTGTTATATTTATTATTATTTATTATTATATATATATATTTTTTGTTTGATTTTACTATTATTATTATTGTTATTATTAGATTTGATTAATATTATTATCGTTATTATTTTTATTATCATTATCATCATTATTATTATTATCATTATTTATCTGATTTGATTTTATTATTATATATATACATTTATTTATCAGATTTGATTGTTTCATTTTATTTTATTATTTTACGATTATTATTATTTTATTATTTTATTCTATTTATATATATATACTATCGGATATTTGATTTATTTGATTTGTTTTATTTGATCTTTTATCTCGCCATTTAAACAAAATAATTTTATTTATACATATATATAAATATTAATTTTTTTTCATTAATAATTTTTTTATATAATTATATATATATATATTTTTTAATAATTTTTTTTAATTTTAATTTATTATATTTATTATATATATATATATGTTTGTCTCGTGATTTGTATCTTGAGATTAAGATCGCCTCGAGATCTATGTTCCGGCTGATTTTGAGATTTAAATTTTTTTTAGATCATCTCGAGAACTGTGCTTTTAACTGATCTAGGGATTTGTATATTTTTGGATCGCCTCGAGATCGGTGCTTTTGGCTGATCTGGATATTTGAATATTTTTAGATTGCCTCGAGATCTATGCTCTTGGCAGTTCTTGATATTTGAGTATTTTGGATCGCCTTGAGATCGGTGCTCTTGCCTTATCCGGAAATTTGAATATTTAGACCACCTCGAGATCGGTGCTCTTGGCAGATCTTGATATTTGAATATTTTGGATCACCTTGAGATCGGTGCTCTTGGCTTATCCAGAGATTTGAATATTTAGATCGCCTCGAGATCGGTGCTCTCGGCGGATCTTGATATTTTGAGTGTTTTGGATCGCCTCGAGATCGGCGTTCTTGGCTTATCCGGAGATTTGAATATTTAGACTACCTCGAGATCGGTGCTCTCGGCCAATCTTGGGATTTTATTATTTAGATCGCCTCAGGATATGTATTCTTGGGTGATTTTAAATATATCCAAATATTATAAAATTTATTTATCTTATCCACATGTTGTCCTAATTTGATTATGATTGGGTCACATGTGGTTTTAAAATTTTAATTTGACTTGAATTAGGACATGCATAATTTTTTATATAAACACTAACAAAGTCAGGACCAAAATTCTTTTCTTTTCTTACTCGTTTACTTCTTCTAGGTTTTGTAATGATTTCCTCATCTATGGTTTTCTTAGAAATATCCGATTCACTTGTTTCAATTACTCGTGTGAGGGTTGCATTATTTGATATTGAGTTATTAAGAAATATATTTTCAACGAACTCAACATCATGAGTTTCAACTACCATATTAGACACTAAATATAATATTCGGTAGGCTTTCGAGTTTGAAACATATCCTATAAAAATACCCTTAATCGCTTTAGGACCTAATTTGGTTCTTTTATTATCCAACAATAGATAATAAGCAACACATGCCCACACTTTGAAATAATTAAGATTAGGTTTTCTTCGGATAAATTTTTCCAGTGAGTACCTAAGTTTGGCCTTATATCAATTTGAGCACTAACTTTCAATTTGTATCAAAATGAGCATCAAGTTTTAATTTCATTTCTTTGGCAAGTTAATTCGGGATTTCTGGTGGATTTTTTATGACGTGGACACCGGAAAGCTTTCGTGGATGCCTTGGGTCCACATCACCAAGTCTATAGTGTTCTGGAGAAAAAGGGGAAAAAAGGATGATGGGAGAGAAGTTGATGTGTACGTCCTACATGGACAAAAAAAAGCCACATTGGTTAAGTGGCTAAGTTGGCGAGTCGGTGACGTCGGCCTAATGCATTGATGCAAGCTTTCTGGCGTCCACATCACAAAAAATCCACCAGAAATTCCCAATTACCCAGCTAGAGAAATGAAATTTAAACTTGGTGCTCATTTTGATATAAATTGAAAGTTAGTGCTCAAACTGATATAAGGCCAAACTTAGGTACTCACTGGAAAAATTTACCCGGTTTTCTTCCTTTCAAAATTTCATGTGGAGAAAACTTTAACTTTTTAGAAGCGATACGATTTAAGATGTGACACGAAGTCAAGAGATAGTTTGGCATTTCGTAACAATGAATTAACCATATCAACTAATTTACAATTTTTTCTTTTGGCTACACCATTTTGTTGTGATGTATATGGAGCAAAACATTCATGTATTATACCATTTTCTTCACAAAACATGTCAAAGTCATTTGAGAAGTACTCACCTCCCCGATCGCTTCTTAAAGTTTTTATTTTCTTTTCATGCATATTTTCAACTTGAGTCTTATAGAGTTTGAATGCACTAAACGCTTCATCTTTGTGTCTTAACAAATAAACATATGTAAACCTAGAACAATCATCAATGAATGTGATAAAATATCTTTTCTTTCCTCTAGTAAGAACACCATTAAGTTTATATATATCGGAGTGAATAAGTTCTATAATTTTAGATTTACGTTCTAACTTAGGAAAGGGTTTCCTAGTAACTTTGGCTTGAATACAAATTTCACATTTGTTTTTTACATAAAAATCATCAATGGAAATATAGCCAATTTTATGCATGTATTTAATGGAACTGAAATTTAAACGACCTAATCTAGCATGCCAAACATCACAAGAATCCACAATGTAAGTAGAACTAGTTACATTATTAACATTTAACTTAAACATGCCATCGGTACAATAACCTTTACCAACATACATGTTCCCCTTAAGGATCACAACTTTATCAGACTTTAACACAATTTTGAATCCTCTTTTACTCAATAGACTAACATATACAAAAAAAATTTTGACTTCCGGAACATGAAGAACATTCACAAGAAAAAGCTTCTTCCTGGATGTGAAATGAAGATCAAGGGTTCCGATTCCACATACCATGGCTGAATTTCCATTTCCCATGAGCACTTCCTGACCTACAAATTTTTTATAACTTTTAAAAAATTCACAATTGTTGCACACACGAACAGTAGCTATGGAATCTAACCACCATTTATCGGACTTCACTAGAGTTGCCATGTTTAGTTCGGTAACCATTCTAATACGAAGATTCTTCATATCATCAGTGATCATGGCCACAAGATCATTACTTTCTTGTATATTAGTCACCATTTTACCAGAATCCTTAGCTAGTTTAGTCCTCTTAGGGAACTGCCATCTTTTGCATAATGCCCCTTTTTATTGTAATTATAACACTTGCGAATCTTTTTCTTTTGGCTATCATCATCATAGGTTTTACGTTTGCCCTTTCGATTTTATCATTTTCAATATAGTTCACTTTAGAACCATTCGAAACATGCACTGCATCTCATTTTTGAGTTGCCTCTTCTATGCGAATATACCTTTGTAATTTCTCAACCGTGAACTCTTCTGTCATATGTAATAACTTTTTCTGATAATCATTTCAACCAAGGGGCAATTTCGATATAATACCCCCAACTTGGAGTAATTCTAGAATTACTATTTTGAGATCACGGAGCCGATTATCAAGCACTTGCAATTCATTTACTTGATCCAATATTGGAACACTATCAACAGTTTTAAATTCAAAAAACTTTAGCATAAGAAATTTATCCGTACCCTATCTCTCAGTGTTGTATTTTTCTTCTAGAGCCTTCCAAATTTCAACAGGAGATTGGATTGACATATAAAGATCATAAAGTTGATCTGAAAGTGTATTGAGGATGTGCCCATGACATGAAAATTCATCATCTATCCGTTTCTTCTTCTTAATCTCAAAAGTTATTTTTTCTTCTATATTTGCATCTCCCTTTGGTTTAACAAGGGGCAGCGTCATAGGATCAAAAACATAGACAATGTTCAACACTGAAAGCAAGAACATCTTATCCTTCCATCTTGTGAAATTAGTTCCGTCAAACCTCTCAAGTTTCATGAAGTCTTGATTTATGACTCTAAGAACGATGTTTGTTTCTAATGCCATAGTAAAACACCAAAGAAAATCTGAAATCTCTCTAAGATTGTTATGAATTATTAGGGTTGGTGTACTGATTTGTCACACATGATCAATTCGGAGGCACGTTTTCACTATCCTTAGAGAGATTTGTGCGCCTTATCACAAAGATCTCCTAAGATGGTTTTATGAGGTCTCTCCCAAGATACAACCAAAGATCACGACTTAAGAAAACGTGATTTTCCAAAACATCACTAATAGAAAGAAAAGTTGAAGACAAAGTTGTTTCAATGCAAATATGACATCTATCATCAAATGGCTTGAATTAACTAATATTATAACCTTCAAAAAACTCCTTTGAAGAGTAACAATTTTTCACTTAATGAACTATTAATCCTCAAAAGATGCTTGTTAAGTGTCACATCTTTTTGGTTTAATAGTATCATTGAAAAGTCACAATACTCTTCTAAAACATATTAATTAATTTAATTACACTCAATAGATGTTTTTGAAAGGTTACACCTTTTGGCCTAATAGTTACATTTATTTAAATTAACAATCTATATAACATTACACACTCCAAAGAGTGCAGTAAGAGGCACCGAACTAAATATAAAAAGAATTCAACTAAGACATCAAATCAACAAACAAGAAAAAATCGAAATACCACGCTCTACACAAGAAAGAAAATTAAAATACCACAGCTTGTGACTTGCTTCTAATAAATTTTATTTTATTTTTTTATTTTTTATTTTTTTTATTTTTTAAACAAAGGATAGAAGTGATAAAAGAAAACAGATACTATATTGTTGGATACAAGGTGGAAATTCAGGTAATATACAAGATTAAACCAAAAAAAAACAAATGATTATAAATCTCATAATTTATGAAAACATTAAAAAAGTGTATGTATAGTAGACAATTACTATTACATGTTATATATATTTATTTTCAAAGAATCAAATGTTAATATAGCATTTTATACCTGACAACACTCACTTCAATCAATTCCAAATACTGCTTGATTTATATAATCATCAAATATGTCTAAAACAAGTCATATACCGATCTGCATGATTATAACACAAATATGACACCATCATTGAGTATGTTTCATCAAGAACCAAGTGAGGGGGTGGACAGGCCATGGCCCTCAGATTCTACAAATTAGTCTAAATGTTTTATAAAAAATATATATTTGGAAATGTTTTATAAAAAATATATTTTTGGAAAAATATTTGCATAAATCCATAGTTTGGCTCTTTGCACTTTTTACTATTGCACCCCCTCCCCAGTGGCTTTTTATAAATTAGTATATTTTTTAAAAATAAAATTTGTTAAAACCCCTTGACTTTTTATTAGTATCTCTACTGTCTTTTTATAAGTTTTACTAATTTTACTATATTTTTCAATAAAAAATTGGATATTGATTTTTTTTTTTAATTGGACCCATCTAGAAAAAATCCTTTCTCTGTACCATCATTACAAAAATCATATATGTGTTAGAAAAGCTAGCATGATTATAATAGAAATATTCTCATATCACAAAATGGGTTAGTATAATTAAAAAGTAAGATTAGCTCACATTTAAACTATTAGAACTCCATGTTGACGTTTAACCCGTTGAGGTAATAGGAGGGACTAGAAAATAATCCAAAAGAAAAAGATAGACTAAAAAATATAGTAAATTGTTAGAACTTCTGACAAAGAAAGTTGGAAAATTCCAGGGGCATATAGGTATTATTAAATCATAACATCATATACCATTTCCTTCCATTGTGGTAGCGCATTGGTCATTCTTTTACATTAACTAATGATTGTTTTTTATTAATTGCTAGAACTATTTATCAAATTACAATAAGTTTATATGATAAAGTTATTCTCACTTCTTGTTCAAACTTATCATTTTAATCTTGTCATCGCTGCTATAATCATGGATGGAGCTTAAAGAGCGAAAGGTACCACACCAAAATTAACACATATAGTATAAAAACGAAAATATTTTTAATACAATATTTATAAAATTCTACAATTTCTCTCCTTTTTTTTAAAAAAAATAATTTATACAATATAAAAACTTATATTTTAAAAAAAAATTATTTGTCAAAATATATAGTTTGTCCTCTTGGTTTTTTTTTGTGCAAAATTAATCATAAAATATTCTTTTTTATTTTTTTGGTTAAAGTATTACAATCCTTTTTCAGTACTTGATAAACCTTTAGCTCATCCTTTTGAAGCTCAATAGTCCCAAAATCTCCAGGCATTGATATCCTTTGGCTTGCTTTTTGAGCTCCCTAGAACACTTCATAGTGTGGGGTTTGAAAGCTAAAGGACCAATAGAAAAGCTATCTTCACCCTTACTCTCATCTTCTTCGATGTCTTTCTCCGTTCTCATCTTTATTCTCTGCGTCCACATCTACACAAGTTGGTCACCTCTCCTCTTCCTTTTGCGTCTCTCCATCAGGAATGTTCTCTTGTATTTTCCCATGTCTATTTAGAAATATTGAATAAGCTGCATGGTTCCACAACTTTGCTCACGGTCCTTCCAAAAGCATTTCCAACCAATTCATGATGACTTATCAAAAGACCAACTAAGGAGTTATAAGTCTTATAATGGGTGCGTAATAAATAGTTACAAATTTCACACCAAGACTCACAACTCATATAATGCAACAATGATAGCGGTCTATGCATAAAGGATACAAATTATATAACCGATAAAAATGACTATTATAGCCAATTGATTGAGGTTTTATGCTTAGAGTACCTTGGATTGTAAATCAAACAAACTATCCAATTTAAATTTGCTTGGTTTGATCCGACACTAAAAGTGGGGACAAACAGTATCAATAATATAAACTCATAGATGTCAATCACAATATGTCCCTAAATAAATATGACCCATTTATTCTTAGCATCCAAGAAACTCATGTTAATTAGCATGACAAGGCTGAATGGTGAGCCGTGTTCAAAGTAAAAGCTAGATTATTGAGCTCCTTAAACAAGTTCAATCAAAGTGTGGTATTTTGACTTCAACTTACTTCTCTCTCATGTTTTCCCTTGTTTTCTTGAGTATATTTTGTGTGTTGAGCTTTCGAAAATGTCCCAAGGTGTTAGACCCAAAAAGGCGGGTCAAAAGACCTCCAAACGGGTTGTTTAGCACCTGTTTTGCATGGGCTTAGAGGCCATATGGTCACCCTTACAGGCTGTATGGCTACTAGCATGAGAATTTAGAAAGTTTTTGAATGGTTGTATTGGCAACCATACGTATGGCAACCCTCATGGGGCATGATTTTAGGGTTTAAAGGCCCTTTTTCCTTGTTTTCTTCATTCCTTTTCAAGCTTTCCTTCTTCCTCCATCCCTCTCTTCTTCTAAACTTCATTCTCCTCACTTCAAACAATCTTTTTTCTTGCCATTTGATCAAGAGAAGACTCAAGAAAGATCGAATTATTCTCTCCTCCTCTTGATTCTTAAAGGGTTGAAGGTAAGTTTTCTCCATTCTTCTTCCTTTCATCTTGTTGCTTTCTTTGGATGGAAAGATGGGAATCCTAAGTGTTTTTGTGAGTCTTGAGTTTAGAAAACTTTTTGTGGTTGTATTCCTTCCTTTTTGTTGAAGATTGAAGGAGATCTCTTTATCTCCCAACTAGGGTTACTATAGCACCAAACCAACAAGGGTTTTCTTTGCCATTTTTGTTGCCATTGAGTGTTGGGAAAGGTTGATTCTTGTAGGATCTTTGAGGAGGCGTGCTTAGTGAACCCTAGATGCTTGTTTTCCATTTGAGGAGTTTCTCTAATCCTTGTATTGAGTGATCTTGGCTTTAATCCATGGTTTTTGACAACGCCCTTTCCGTGTGACCCGCAAGCGCACAGGTTAGTTGAAGTAATAAATCCCAGGTGAGTGGGTATCGTATCCACAAGGAGTAAGGAATAAAAATACCAAGATTGCTATCTAAATAAGCGAAGATAGAATAATGATTTTGTTCATAAAATGTAATGAAAGCAAGAATACAAGAAACAAGAAAGAGAGAAGCACAAATAGATGAGAGGTAAGGCAATCGATAGAAGTGGGGTACTCAGATATTGTTCCACCTAGGACAATTGCTTCAAGTGCAAAATCAACTATTATATCTCCTAATTGACGCTTAATGAGTCGTGGAAATCCTTAAATACATGGTCTCAAACCTAAGGTCAACCGTGACTAACTCTACATTATATCCCGGCGGAGAAATCGATCAATCAAAACACCTCACACTATGTAGAGTTGCAAGACACTCTAGGGATTCCAAGTGATAAACCTTATTCTAATGTATAGATCTAACCCTTTGGTCCAAGCGAAAGACCCCTAATCACAACTAAGCCCCAGCGGAGGTCATCCCTTAGCCCATTCATTCTACTATGACCGCAAAGAACTCTTGGAATGTGGAGGTAGGATAAATCACATCAGAGGGGAAAGGGGACGCTCCGCTACCTCTCGACTCACCCTCTCGACCCTCTCCAATCTTGTAATGTCTAACCCTCATGGTGTGTCACTCACTCACAAAGGCTACCAATGTAGACTCTCAACCCTAGTGTCACTCTAAGGGAGAAATCATGCAACAAGCATTCAAGATTAAAACTCAATTAAATACATCAATTAAGGAAAACATAATAGAAGATTAATGAAACAAATACATTCTAGGGTACACAAATCCAAGTACCCACTAGGGGTTTAGCTCTCCATGGAGCTAGTTACAATCAATAATGAAATCGAATGTAAAAAGAAGTAATCCATAGAGAAACCCCCTCGGTATTCATGTCGATGGTCTTGTGGAGTAGTCTCGTCTTCTCCAAAGGTCCCCTTGTCCGGCCTAAGGCACACATCACCGGATTGATGCCGACGAAAACTCCCCCAATAACCTTCTTCCAAGCGGAGCGCGATATTGAAGCCGTAGAACCACTCCTAAAGCCTTGCCAAAATGTCTCTAAACCCTAGGCGCAAGCCTCTCAAAAGTTGGAGAAAAGAGGGAAAAGAAGATGCTGAAATCGGGGCTGAATCGCGGCTTTTAAAGGGCTAGAATCGGGCATCCACACGGGCCTGTGGATGTTCCACACGCCCCTGTGGAATTTCCACACGAGCGTAGGGAATTTCCACACGGGCGTGTGGATTCTCTGGAAATATGATTTTCAGCCGCCTGTGAACAGTAACCTACTATAGGACCGGCCAAAAATACTCCCAATACCATACTTTTCATTGGAACATAAACGGGTACACGTTTATGCCGTAGATCGCATCGCTTCTACAATCAAAGGCCTCATTGGTGAAGATCTTGCTATCAATGCGCAAGTCAGGATACGCAAATGTGACTGCCTTCGTGCCCCTCCAACTCATTGTACTGCCTTGAATACATGGAGGTTGGCACATATTCACGTATCTTAGAGCCCCACTTGTGTCTTCGAGTTTGTTGCTTCCAAGATTCCACCAAATAGTGCGTTCATGATTTACTTTTGACTTCTTTTCTTAATACTTAGCTTCACAACCCTACATGCGGAAAAGAACACAAATACACATGTATTAGCACATAAACCTGATAAAAGTAATGCTCATCGTAAGGAAAGAATACCTCACATTCTTAACACACAAGCACTTATCAATTTTGCTTGGATTGTGTTAGGAGGCAAGACATCGACCAAAGGTCAAAGACCGGTGAAGGAGTAACACCTGAGTTGGGTGAACTGCCAAGTTGGTGAGTGGGATTTAACGATTTCTTGCACTATAATATCATGCATGATTTTACTTCATTTCATTATAATTTCCTTGGAATGATATTTATATTGTTAAAAGCTTCTTGAATGTTGTTTATGACTCTTAAAATCTTGGTTTGATCATAAATGAGAATTTAGAATGTTTGCAAGTATGTGTTACTTGTGTTTGAAAACTTGGTTTTTGAAATGCATCTTCAAGGAATTATTGAAAACAATGTCTTCTTGGAAGAAAAGGTAATATTTCATGACTGAAACTTAGATTTATTTGACTTGTTATATTCAAATTACTCACTCTTGGAGTGAGGGTTGATCATGTGAAAATTTTGAAATCTTGTTGAGGTTTCGGCATGTTATTTGGTTTTACTTATATTGGGCCTCAAGGCAGTATTTTTGTTTACTATGTTGAATTGAGGTTTCTAACTGATTTGGAAAGGTTTTTCATGTTTTGGTTGCTTTATGAAATTTTTGTTAATTAAGGGAATATGTCAATGATCATGCTTATATTTTGAAATGGATTGAACTTTGAAACCGTATTTGTATACTTTTGTGGCTTGGCATCAAAATTGTGGAAATGATTTCCATTCCTGGTTTGGGGATGTTATCCTGGATCTAGACTTTTGGTGTGTCATATATTCCTCGTATTATTGAGTTTCCACAAGTTTTGATGGTGACCGAGTGGAGCCTTTCCCTGCTGCAGTGGGTAGTTTTCATGGCGAACCTATTGAGGTGGCGTAAAGACCTGAGTTTGTTATCCAGTTTAGGTGGCGCGTAGATTCTTGGTTGGATATACATAAGGAACCCAGAGTCACCACACGGATTCTAATTGGGTCAACGTCAAGGGTATGAGACCTTAACTGTTTTGAACTTAGCCGCGGCCATGACTAGTGTTTAGAGTGGTTTTTAGACCATCACTTGTTGATTGAGATGTTGATCTTATACTTTGAAATGCTCAGTATTTTAATTTTGAAATGTGGCATCCGGTATGAGTTTGATTCATCATTTTGTTGAAATATTTTATGTATTAGAATTATTAAATCTTATGTTATGCAACTTGTTGGCTTTTTGAATTGTGAAAAAAATGATTCTAGTATGCTATTCATGTCTTTCACAAAACTTTGATTTCATAAGTTGTTTGGAAAATTATGTTTATTTGAGCTAAAGCCTTGCTTTGATCAACTCATGTTAAAAAATACTACTATTGGTGTGCATTATTCTTTACGAATATAAGTGTCACTCTATACTTGGTATTTTCACAATTTTGTGTATAGGTGTATAGGTAAGGTTTTAAAGCATCTTATTTGGTATATTACTTGTATTTTTGAGTTGTATGATTGTATAGTTCCATGCTAATCCCCTCATTGAGTAACCTAGGTTACTCACCCCTCTTTCTTCTTCCCAGGTGATAGTTCAACCCAGCGGTGTGGACGCGTTGTGCTTGGCAAGAGTTTATTTTTAGTGTATCTACTCTAAGTTTGTGTATATATATTTTTAGTCCATGGCCTGTATTAAGTGGGATCAATTAGTATATTTTGTTGACTTGTGTGCACTTATTTCCTATTCTTGAAAAACTATATGTTTGGTGTTGTCTAAGTGTTGTATGAGAAATTATACTCAAGGGTTGGTTCGTATTAAGAGTATATATCTTGATTTGTGATCCCTAGTGTTTTTATATCTCCTTATTGTCATAATGGTCTTGTATAGAGAGTTTGTTATATATATAAATATATTGTTGTGTTTTCCCCGTTGTTATAGTTATTTTGCATAGGTAACTAGTTAGCCTTACAATGATCACGGGTTGAGGTAGGGTTTGACCTTCCTTTGATTATCATGATAGTATGTCGTGTGCATGACCTGGGGGTCGGGCCGTGACATACTTTAGTGGTATTAAAGCCATTGGTTCAGATTAATAGCTGTCCTCTATTTCTATTTTTGATTGTTTTCCATCGCAATTAGTGGATCCATTTAGAGTTGAGCATGTAGTATATATACATGTAGAAAGTTAGTTTAGGGATTGATTAAGTTAGCACTTCACAATTTGAATGACATGCTAACTAGGATAAAAGACACTAGTCATATGTTTTTCTTCATTGAAATTTTAGAATTTTGTTGTTCTACTCATCATTATCACTTATGGTTTCCTGGGACAATCACAATTTCACATCTGATGGTTTATGACTTAATGATCTAGCCATCTCCTTGACTAAAGATTAAAAGCAGGGTACTAGTGAAACTGATGATCTTTGCAGCATCTATGAAGATGCCAGTGATCTTCTTATATCTGATCTCTATCCCAGAGTTTTGCACAAAGTTAAGATCCTATCTTTCTTATTGTAAATATAAATCTTAATCAATTATCACTTGATTGTCTCTCTTGATCATATCACTCCATTTTGTTACAGAATGTGTTGAGTTGTTGGAAATTATTGAAGGTGATTGATAATGTCAATGGTGCACAAATCTATAACCGAGAGCAAAGTGCTTCAAGTGAAAAAATAATGCACATATATGCTACTGGAAGGGTAATTGTTGTCAAACCAATATGAACAAATCTACCAACAACGCTGTCATGCCATAATCAAGCATGGAGATTATGTTTTTGGCTTCAACATTTGTAGGTTGGTTAGTCCTCATATGCATGTAATCTCATGTAAACTAAGTATGTACCTTTTTTAACAACTTTTAAAACCTTTTGTTTGATTGTTTAGTTTTAATTTGATGAAAAAAAGGTTTCATCTCATGTTTTTATTGCATTACAGTGGCCTTGACTTTAGTAATTCAAAAAAGTTTGGGCCACGTAGTATTTTGAGTTGCATTATGGTTCGTTGTTTGCACTTCTTACTTTAGTAGTATTCAAACATCTTTCTATATTTTAATCACTAAAAGAAATTTTATTTCTTTGAAATTGTCTTAGTGCAAGACAGAATATCATGTTGGTTGCATGATGAAGAGTAATATAGCTAATCTAAAGATATAGATGTGGCATTATTTTTCCTCTCTTGTTTAATTTACTTTTTGTGAAAACATTTAATTCCCTTGTTTATCACTTCCTGTAATGATAGCCACCAAAAGAATAATACCTCTACTATGATCACTGTAATAGGAATTATAGGATTCTGTAAAAATTACTTCATGTTAGACCATTGCCAATCTTTTTGCCAAGCTTAAATTCTCTCTTGTAGAAGCTGAAAGATGATAGTTTTAGTGGCTTAAGGGAAATCTCACTATTAAATGGAGGCTTTTGAGAGGAAAAGACTCATCCACTGATGCCGAGTTTATGCTTTCTAAGGTACTCATGCTTTTCATGTGATTGAATGTTCATATTCTCACTGGCCACTTGAATATTCCCATCATGATTTCTATTGATTTCAATGCTATTTTCTTACAGTAATCATTTGACCCCATTGTTAATGTAGTGACTTCTTAAGACCTTATCCCCAAGATTGTCATTGGGTAATATAGCAAAATCTCACTAGACAAATCAATTTCACACTAATCCTATCTTTTTTTTTTATCTAAACTAAATTTGCTCTCTTTTATGTCTTCATAGAAAGAGCATGAGGGTTCACACTTTTCTGGCATTTATTGTGCAATCTTAATAGTAGAGTACAAGCTTTGTGTTTGAATTTGAGCTTGATCCTTTGCTGAACTCCCGCTTATTGCAATCATGAGGGAATCTCAAGGACAAGTGAGTTCGATAAATGCTTTTTATTTCATATTCTATCTCAATTCTATATAAAATTTGTTGTTGTTACTATATATGATATTATAATATTCTTGTCTACGGATAGAGTTACTTGCAGCTATTATTTAACACCATGGAAAAGATGTTAGCAATAGCAAAGGAAAAGAATTTCATTCTTCAAGCTGCTATAAAAGCTAAATCAATTTGAATCAATAAGTTTGTCTTTTCCAAAGTTACCTCCAAGAGGCTAGGATGATCATACAAGCAAACAATTTTTTTCCTTTCTCTGACAGTTTTGGGTGCTATTTATTTTTTTACTTATCTATTTACTTGTTATCTTTTTCACAACTTCAAGTGTTCATCAAGAGTGTGCACCTAAGTTAGTTCCTTATGAAGGTGTTTTGTTGGACCGTGTAGTCTTTGAAAGAGACTCTTGACTCCAAGCTCCTACTCCAAGAACCTCAAAACAACTGGAAAATTAGGTGAAGTTCATAGTTAGTGCATCAACTGAGCAAAGGTTTTTCATCTAAACTTTAAAAGGAAGAAGGCCTTGGAGCTTTAAAATTAGTCAAAAATAGTTGGCAATGTTTCTTTATTACATGTGCCAATTGCTTCTATGATGGCCAACGGTATTGCTAAATATTAGAGTTTGGATATTGGATTTTGTTTCATTTCTTCATTTAATGGCCGCTCGGAATTGTATAGATATATTTCTAAATTATGGATTTTAAATAGTAAAAGTTGTTTGTTTCGTCCTATGAAGAGAGTGAAGTGTTGAATCCTAGAATTTGAAGACCATTGGTAATGTTTCTTTACATGTGTTAATTGCTTTTGACAAAGACAATAATATTGCTAAATTTCAAAATTTGGATGTTTAACTTCTTTATTTAGAGATCTCTCTGATTTGTATAGATATAATGCTAAATTCTGCACTTTGAATGATGAAAAATTGCTTGTATCTTCTTGTGAAAATTGTGAAGTGTTGAATTCCATAATTTGAAGACCATTGGTAATGTTTCTTTGTATGTGTTAATTGACTTTGAGATAGCCAATATTATTGCTAAATATCTAAGTTTAGATCTTAGGTTTTGTTTCTTTGCTTCATTCAGAGGACTCTCAAACTTGAATAGATACATTGCTAGTTTGCATACTAAGTGATAAGGGTTATTTGTTTCTTCATTTAAAAGAGTTCAAGTGTTGACTTTCAAAATTTGAGAACATTTGTTTATGTTTTTTATTTGTTTGATAGATTTTGAGAAAGGCAATTTTATTTCAACCAAAGTCATCCAATTTGTTTGGATGGTTGGGAATATAAAATGGGGCTTGCTTGTTTCAGAATTTGAGATCAATGTTATGCTTATTTATATGCTTGATTATATTTCAATAACCAATATCATTTGCCAAATATGGTTATGAATTAGGGTTTGATTGGGAAACAATGCTAAATTTCACATTCTAGAAACCAAGGTAACATTCTTTTTGCATCAGAAAGATACTTTAAGTGTTTAATTTGAGAAGTTAAGACAATTGCTATTGCTTATTTTTGTGTTTGAACTGTCTTTAAGAAATTGTGTCTTTGGTGGTAAGTGGAGTTGTGAATTGGGATTGAAATTTCTTAGTGTACTTTAACTATTTTTTGTTCATTGAGTACCAATTTTATTGTCTTTCAATTCCAATTTCTATAGTTCTTCTTGTTACATTTGTTTCCATAGGATCTTATTCTTCTTTTTCCCCATCTATTTTGTGAAAAGTTGTGTTGAAGTTTCCATTCTTTGTGCCAATTAAGATCTTTGTTGAATTAACTAACTACGTAATCCCCTAGTTAGAACAATGGCAATGGCACCAATTGTGAAAGTAATCCTAGGCTCTATTGATTTTGGGATTTTTTGGGCATTAGTTGTCATCCTTATAATACCAATTCTTCCAATTCGATGGACTACTGTTTCTATCCTTAGTGTCATGCTCGTGGTCATCTTTTGTTTCATTTCACCCAAATAAGCATGTGTTACAATTGACCTTCCTATTTTTGGCTTCCTCTTTGGAACTATGGTTATTAGTGTCTACCTTTAAAGATCTGATAAGTTCAAATATATAGGTAAACTCTTACATAGGTAAGCCAAGGTGGTAAGGACTTGCCACTTTGGCTCAACAATTTCACATGTGAAGATCAGGTGTTGAATCCTCATTGTGTAGGGTGAGGGCACCTTAGCCTATTGGCACAAAGTCCTCTATGCAGAATGAGGGCACTTGATATAATTAGAAAAACTGAGTGTGCCCCTGACACGTGGCTTGTCCACATTTGTCAAAAAAGGAACAACTAAAATTTATTTATAATGCCAAAATGTTGTGGTGTTTATTTATTTTTAACATAAAAAGAATTAAAATGATTTGTTGACAACAAATTATAACATTCGGAAAGCATTTAAATTTACATATATGAAATTTCAAGTGATCCATATCTTGAAATATTCCATAGTTTTAATGCATTTATTTTTCACATTTTTCTAAAAGGCTATTTTGTTGCATACATATGAGTCTAGAAGATTGTAATTTTCACTTTGCATTGTATTATTATATCATCATGAAAATTTTATTTTCAAGGGAAAAAAATTAAAATTTAGAATATTAAGATTCTAAAAATATAGCAAAGAAAATATGTTTTTGAGCTTGCTTGTTGGAATAAAATAGTCACTAAAAAAGTTATGGTTTATTTTTATTAAGTTTAATTATTTAAACAAATATATTTAATAACTAATTTTAAAATTTATTAATAGAAATTTATTCAGACAAATTAATTTTTAATATTAAAAATATTTGATTTTGATTAATATTAATCAAGTCAAAGTTTGGTCAATTTCAAAAAAAAAATTCTCTCTAACAACTTTTCAAAAACGTTTTTTGGTTTGCCCTCTCGATCATATTTTCTCTTGCATTTGGTATTCAAAAATGCAATAGCATCCATTTTTAACAAATGACAAGATAGTAAGTTTAATGTATCTTTGTCACATAAATTAGAAGCAATTATAATAATTGTACGTACCAATTTTTATAATGACAAGTGAATTCAGGAATTAAAACAAAATATATTATATTTATGATGACATGAATATTTAATTAACAATAAATGGATAATGGTTAGAAACATAATGAAATTTATTATGTAAGATTTCTATTTTTTTCTATTAATCAAAAGGAGCAACCGCGCAAGGAGTCATGCAATAAGCATTAAGATCAATTACAAATTCAAATCAACTATCCATGTCTTATATTAAACTTGTACTAACATATCTAAAAATAGATGTAAAATTTAATAATCTATAAAATAAATAATTTCCTTTTCCTTATAAGTCAACAATTTTATATGTATACTAACATTACATGCCAAAATAATTGTTTTTTGTTCTCATCTATAACTAGTTGAATGAACTTTGATGTTGACTCTATTTTTGTTATGAAGTTGAATAATCATTGAGTGTTATGTATGATGAGAGAAATTAGATAGAATAAAAAATTTAAAAAAGGGGGAAAAAAGTTTGATCTGAACTATGTTCTTCATATGTCTTAATGTGAAATATATTATAACAATTTCATATATTTTAATTAGGACAAGTATGATCAAAGACAATAAGAAGGTAAGCATTTGTAAGTCCCAAATTGAGACGTTAAGATATATACATATATATATATACACTTCCAAGAAAGGCACACCAAGATAGTATTACAAAAGTTTATATGTTACCTATTCTAAGAAAATTCCTAGCATTTAAAATTTTAAAATAAAAAGTGAATCCGTCAATGTTTTTACATATAAGATAATGCACTTGAATTTCAACCGTTTCCCATTCCTATGACATTTGCATGCTAGTTCACCATTCCTAGAATTTACTAATTGTTTACTTAAAAATTAGATAATTTTTTATGATAAAATATTAAATTTTAAAAAGACATATATGATTTTTACTAATTATAAAATCAACACTTTATTCAAGAATGCTAGTGGAAACCCTGATAAATCATTCATTTTATAATTGTTTTTCTTTCAAAGTAGATATTCTATGATGCTAAATCCCATAATCCGATCCTCGAGATTAGATGCTTTTATGATTTTATAACATAATGCCAAATATAAATCAAATCCTATCCATCCACAATAATTTTTCTTCATAAATCTTAATTTTATAATTTATTTACATAAATTTCATAATATAATAATATTTAAGTACAACTACTTTGAAGAATCATACTTTCCTTTACTGTGTCATAATCTAGAAGTTTGTCATTTTTCAATAATAGTATTATTAATATTATTTTGTATTATCACATTATTAACATTGTATTAGATGTCATGGTTTTGTAAGGACAATTATGTGGGACTGTAATAATGTAGTCTTAGTTGATGCAAGTAGGGAAGATGCTAACTTAATGTTGGCATAATAGAGACATTTTAAAACTTGTCTTTTAAATTAAATAGTATAAAAATAGAATATATACAATGTAATTGTAGTAATAAGGTGCTTAGATAAGAGAGAGGTGTTAGGATGGATAACACTAAGATTGGCAAAAATATAAGTTCTCAGTGTTTAGGCTCTACAAGCCTATAATAGAACCTTATAAAAGTTGTCACAAGTTGGATTAAGGCATGTTGAATAAAATAGAGGGAGACTTTTAGAGTTTCATGTAATCATGAATAACTATTAGATTAAATGATAAGCTTTATAGAACCTTTGTTAAATCAATGATGATGTATAGGTCAAAGTGTTAGGCTAATAAGAAATAACATACCAAAAAGATAGAAATGACTAAAATGAGAATTATGAGATGAATGCTAGACTGTACTAAGTTTGGCAATTAAAGAATACCTTTATTTAATATATATATATATATATATAGTAGCATCTATTATTAGAAATTTATAATAAGTTATGATGGTATAAACTTGCTCTTATATGACTAATAGATGCCCTTATAAGAGAAATGGAATCTTTTCAAACAAGTAACATAGAAGAGAAGGATTCATGTGGCCAACCCGAAAAAGTTAGGTCTAACAGCTTGTTATTGTTATTATATTAATTGTGATTGTGATATTGGAAATATAAGTTTATGCTACCTCATTTTAGTTTGAAGTTGTGAGATTTTAAAAATATAAGAATTATTTTTTAGTTATATTTATTTATAAATGAAACCAAAACGCACTTGGTTAGCAAGAGTTTGTTTTACATTTACAACATGCATCGGTTTAAATGTAACTTTGTGGTATTAATTAAATAATTATTTATGAATATAAAATTTGAATATTATTGCTTACAACAATAAATTATTTATTATTCTAGAAATAAATAAAAATTCATATAATAATTGTTCGTCACTTTCTTTTTGAAGAATTTATTAAAAATAATTAAAAAATCCAATGAACGTTGTTGTTTCAAATTTCCCTTCTTTTAAGAAGAAAACTAAAGAAGGTGCAATCAACATTATCAATCTTAATTTTTTATGTGCCATAAGTCAGAAGTTTGTTATTTATCCAAATGGTCTTGTTAATTTAATTCTGCGTTCTTTTATTGTTGATGTTGTTTGTATTGTATGATGTCCTCTTGTAAGCAACATTAACCTAGGGGCACGGGAAATATAAGTTTATATCAACTATTTTGGATTGAAATTAAATCAAGAATTTTATTATAAATTAAAATATGAAAAAATAATGTTTAATTATATTTATCAACATGAAAACTTGCGAGGCGCATGAATGTGATGAGCTTGTTTTCCATCTATAACAAATATTAGTTTCAATGTAATTTTATCTTATTAACTTTGTAATTATCCATCAATATCATATTAGAATATCATTATTCATAAAATAATTATTTGATACTATTTTTCTTTAAACAAATTAAAAGTAATTTGAACATACTGTTATTTTTTATAAGAATTTATTAGAAAATGATTAAAAAAAATAGTGAGATTTATTATTTATAACTAAGAGAGACACTAATGAACCAAGAATAAAGTACAATAGATATCAAGATTAATTGATTTGACAATATTCACCTTAATTATCTATGTGCTATTATGTAATCCTTTTTTCATTAATTTTGTAAAACAAGAAAAATATAAAAAAAATCATAATCACAAAATTAGAATATTTCTCCATAGAATATTGAATTTATTGTTTACTTATCTTAATTATAATTTAAATAAAATGTACAAATTCTAATTTTAATGCTATTATTTTTCCATGTAAGGCATTTCCACGGCTTTGTAATTCAACACAAATGATTTGTTCAACCAATATTTTTTTATACTGATTAAATGATTTATAAAAATGTATTTTCCTAATTCATGTATTTATATTTACAAAAATGACATCGTAAGATTGCGGAGATTGTAGTTTTGAATATTTAGATGCATCGTGTTCTTTGTCCTAGAAAGTTACCCTTGCTAAATGACACAGTTGCCCTTATGTAATAGGAAAGATAACCCAATTTGTATAATATTTTTTGTTTGTGTCTACAATTGAATGAGGCATGAGTATCATGAGTTTACTATTTTTGGTTTATGTAACTTGTGAGAAATGCTTTTCCTCCATGAATTGTTAATCTATGGAACATCATATCATCTAATCTCGTGGCCACGCATCCCGACATGCCCTGTGCTCTCCCCCCATCTTCCCATTTTGCCCTTCAGCTTTAGTATCAAACTTCAAGGAAATGCTTCATCTCTTTTATGATTTTTTTATAATTAATTTTCCCATTTATATAAAAAAAGAGATAAAACAAAAAAGTAAACACATACACCATGAAAGTTATTAAAGTTAAAATACATTTTAACTTTTAATAGTAATAAAGTAGGAAAATTGAAGTGATTGGTTAAAAGCACAAACAACCAAAAAGGCTACTTTGGTTAATATATCCAACTTTCTTTGGTTCTATAGCCTCCTCCTCTTTCTTCTTTTTTCACATCTCTATCTCTTTCTCTTTTCCTATCTCTATTGTTTTTCTATTCCTTACAAACCATTCTTCCTCATTCTCCCTTCAATCCAAAGGTTCTAGGACACCTCCATACCTCAACATGAACAAAAGTGATCCTTGACTATGTGATAGCTGGAAGGACAAGGAGATTGAGACTAATGAGTTCATCATTAGATCTAATAATCTTCTTTTAATATCAAAAAACTATGCCTATAAAAGACACTTGATTTTGCATTCCTAATTTTTGGAAAAAATGTTACATTAATGATAACTCCTTTTGCATTAGAAACATATATATATGTACACCAAAAACATATGTTTTAGTATCAGAGCCAAATTATACTATTTATAAACAACATGTTTTTATGCCCACTTCAGTATCAGAGATACATGTGGCTTTGTCTGTACCAATAGCGGTGGTACCAAAAGTCTTGACATTTGTATCAGAGACACCTATTTCTGTAATAAAGACACTCTTTTCTGTACTAGAACCATCTGCTTTTATATCGAAAACACATTTTTCAATAACAAAAGAGCATGTTTTAGCACCACAAACTACTAATAAGGCTCCTAAGGCTACAACAGTTTGAAGGAAAATATGTCATGGAAGGCTAACTAAGAAGTAGGTTATTTCAATTTATTTTATTTGACTAATTCCACT
This sequence comes from Dioscorea cayenensis subsp. rotundata, assembly GCF_009730915.1. Classification (NCBI taxonomy): domain Eukaryota; kingdom Viridiplantae; phylum Streptophyta; class Magnoliopsida; order Dioscoreales; family Dioscoreaceae; genus Dioscorea; species Dioscorea cayenensis. The sequence continues at coordinate 10,860,309 of NC_052488.1, read as the reverse complement.
ATTGATGGCTTCAATGGATAATTTGTAATTTATTAATTTTATTTTTTTAATTTCTAACCAATTAGGGATATTGCCACGCATAAGTTGGTATTTTCAAGTGATACCATACCTACTAGAGTGAAAGTGGGATACTATGTCCGTGGACATGTTGTAAGCTTTGATTAGCTTAATTTATTGAAGTATGATTTGTATTATGTTTCCTCATTTGATATACAGTTTCATTCACATTTTATTAGGTGTCTATTTAGTGGATTCTGGAATTTTGTGTAACTGCTGCAACACTATGGTAAATTTTTGAGTTGTGTAGCTTTATAATACTAATTTGTATTTTATATATTTTGTTTGGTTTTTAATGATACACTATATCATGTGTAGGCTAGCCCTTCACAATTTGAACCACATGCTCGTCAGGCTAAAAGGTGTAAACCGTGAGTTTTTCTTCAATAAAAATTCAGAAGTTTATTGTTGAAACAATAATTATCCTCATCTGTACTTATTATTCTCACATGTGATTTCCAGATACAATCACATCTTCACATTGGATGGTGTGTCACTCCATGATCTACACATCTTCTTATCTAATGATTAAAAGCTTCTTACCTATGAAACTAATGATCTTTACAATATCTGTGAAGATGGTGATGATCTTTTTATATGCGATCTCTGTCTTAGAGTTTTTCATGAGGGTAAAATTTTGTCTTATTTCTTTTAGATATCAATAATAATTTTTTTTTTATACTTAATTGTCAACAACTTGTGTCATTCCATTTTGTCACAAAATATGTTGGCCTATCTGAAATTTCTGAAGGGAACTGGTATTGTTATTACTAAAAAAATCTACAGCCGAGAGGAAGCCGTGGCAGTTGGAAAAATAATACATACGCTATTACAAAGATTGCTAATGTTGAGCTGATTGAACAAATCTACTAGTGATGTAGCCATATCATAACTGAGGAAGAAGACTATGTTGGTAATTGCACTATTTACAGGTTGGTCAGTTTTCATATGGACACAATCTCATGTCAGCTAACTAAATGAGTGTTTTTTTTTTAAAAGACATAAACTTGATTTATTACAAAAGTTTGGTATCTTCTAATGTTTTTATTACATTGTAGAAGGCTTGACTTCAACAAGGCAAAAACATTTTATCCACATAATGTTTTGATTTGCGATCAAGTCAGCTACATGCACTTCTAACATTAGTAGTGATAAGTGCTTGTGTATAAGTATAACTAAGTATACTTTTTTTACATTGAGCATCACTTTTATTAGATTTTATGGCTCATTCATGTGTATTTGTGTTCTTTTGTGCATTTAGGGTTGTGGAAACAAGTTTGGAAAAAGGAAGCAAAAATAGATCGTTAACCCTATTTTTTGAGGAATCTCTTGTACTGAACAAGGATCAAGGTACAAGTTGTGAGCATAAGCATATGGGTGTATGCCAACCTCCAAAATGTGCAAGTGAATATACAAAGTGAAGGGGCACAAAGCCAGTCACACATATGTGTTCCAACTTGTGTAACATTGTCAAGAGCTTTGTCAATGCATTTAAAGTAAGGAAACGACATGATCTACCGCATGCATGTGTGCCCAACCATGTGGCCTCGATGAATAAGATGAAATTAAGAGCACTGTAGCAGTACTATAACAAACATTGTAGCAAATCATAGTACCAGTTACTGTTCATAGTGCTCAGAAAATGCAAAGTCTGGAAATTCACACACCCGTGTGGAATTTCGAAAGGGGCGTGTGAAATCCCGATTTCAGCCCTTTAAATATCACTTATAGAGTTTATTTTGGGGATCTTTTGCTTATATTTTGGATAGAGTGCGGCTAGGGTTTGGGGAGATTTTTGTGGGGATTTTGGAGCATTTCTACGGCATTCAATATCAATTTTTTTTCAAAGGTGAGTTATTGGGGAAGCTTTGGACGACTTTGATTCGGCGAGGTGTGCCCTAGGCTCGATGGAGTAATCTTTGGAGAAGAAGAAATGGCTCCTCAAGACCATCGCTATGGAAAGAAAGGTGCTTATCTTTATGGAGTTTTTGCATTCACTTTTGATTTCATCTTTGATTTTGTATTGCTCCATGGAGAGCTAAACCCCTAGTGGGTATTTGGACTTGTAAACCCTATGATGATTTGGTTTCATTGACTTCTATTATGTTTCTATAATTGATGTCTTAATTGAGTTTCAACCTTGATTGCTTGTTGTTGTGATTTTCCCTTATAGTGACACTAGGGTTGAGAATCCATCTAGGTAACCTCTTGAATGAGTGACATTTAATTAGGTTAGACTTAGCTAGATTAAAGAGGGGAGGGTAAGTTGAGAGGTAGCAGAACGTATTTCCCTTTCGGCGTGATTTATCCTACGTCCACGTTCAAAGAGTTCTTTGCGTACATGATAAAGTGAAAGTGCTAAGAGATCTACTCTACTAAGGCTTAGTTGTGGGAGCAACAGAGTGAAGTGTTGAGAAATCTTTAACACTAGGGCTTAATTGTGATTAGGGATCTTTCACCTGGACCAAAAGGTTAGATCTACATTAGGGAATAGGGTTAATCACTTGGAATCTCTAGAACCTCAAGTAGTCCCACACAATGTGAGGTGTTGAGAGTATCTCTTTTCGTCGCGGTATAGCGTAGAGGGCTAGTGACGGTTGACCTTAGGTTTGGGACCATGTTTTTGGATCTCCACGACTTATTAAACTTCAATTAATAGGCATAATATTAGTCTTGCACTTGAAACAATAGTCCTAGGGTGAGCATTATCTTGGTACCCCATTTTACCATTGGTTACTTTCTCCATTTATTCTTGTTTGCTCTCTTTTCTCTCACTTTTATTTTATTTTCATTAATCATTTGAATTGCAATCACCAATCAATTTTCACTCTAGCTAAATAGCAATACTACTTATTTCTAAACACCTATTCCCTGTGGATTTGACTATCCACCTGTTGGGTATTTTATTACTTTGACAAGCTGTGCACTTGCGGTACACACACGCAAGGGGTTTTTCAAGTAGTATTCACTCATCTTTCTTCATTTTTATTAGTGAAAGTTTTTTTTTTCTTTCGATCATTATCATAGTGCGAGATGGAATATCATGTTGGTTGCTTGAAGAAAAGTCATATAGTTGATTTAAAGGTATAATGTGGCTTCTTTGTTTCTCTAATATTTTATTTACTCTTGCTTTTAAACAATTTCTTAGTTTGTCACATCCTACAATAGGAACTGCCAAAAGGAGAGTGGCTTTGCTGTGATGACTGCAGTAGGATTCACGACAAGTTGCAAAAATTGCTTCATGTTGGACCATTGCCAATCTCTTTGGCAAAGTTAAATTCTCTCTTAGAAAAGAAAAAAGATAAAAGCTTAAGTGGCTTATACACAAATCCTAATTTTAAGTGGAGGCTTTTAAAAGGAAAAGACTCGTTCGCTGAGGCAAAAATTCTTCTTTCAAAGGCACTCGCAACTTTCCATATGAGTGTATGCTTATATTCTCACGGGCCACTTGAACTTGGTAATTATTCTCATTATACTAATATAAAACTATTTTTTTATTGAATTTATTTGACCCTATTTTTGATGTGGTGACCGGTCAAGACCTTATCCCCAAGATTGTATTTTGGTAATGACAAAGTCTTATTAAACAAATCAATTTCACACTAGTACTATCCTTTTCTTTTAAAACTATATTCACTATCTTTTATGTCCTTGTACAAAGAGCATGAGAGACCAAGATTTCTCTGGGGTTTATTGTGTAATCTTAACAATAAAGTAAGAGCATTGTCTTTGGATTCGAGCTTGATCCTTTGTTGAAAGTTTAAATGCATATTACTATTGAAAAATCATTATAGGTCATATGTTGTGTCAACTGGGAGACCTCACATGTTGGGTTGTCAAGTTGCTGAACTCCCACTTGTTGTAACTAGGAGGGAATCTCAAAGACAAGTGAGTTTGATAAATACTTTTCATTTCATCTTTGATTGCAATTCTATATTAAATTTTGTGTTGTTACTATAATTGATATAGTGATATCATTTTCTCTTGATAGGGTTACTTATGATTATTATTTAATGCCATTGAAAAAACATTGGTACTAGTGAAGGTAAAGCATTTAATTCTTCCTACTGCAGTGAAAGCTGAATCAGTATGGATAAATAAGTTTGGCTTTTCCAGAGTCACTCCCCAAGAGGTTAGGATGATCATGCAAGCAAACCATTTTCTTTTTCTTTGGTTATCTTACGGTGTTATTTATTTATTTATTTATATATTTTTAATTACTTTCACAGCTTCAAGAATTCACCAAGGGTGTGCAACCAATGTTCTTTGAGGGAACGTCAATTTTGCGAAAGTTAGTTCCTCCTAAAGGTCTTTTGTTGTACAGTATAGTATTTTAAGGAAGGGTTGGAGTCCATATTCTCATTCTAAGAACCTAAAATAAAAAAGAGAAGAAAAAACATAGAATATGAAGTGAAATTCATAGTCAATGCGTCAGCATAGCAAAGGTTTTCCACCTTAACTATACATGGAAAGAGGCTGTGGAAGCTTTAAAATTAGTTAGAAAAGGCTGATAATGATTATTTGTTGCTTGTGTTAATTTCTTTTGAGATGGCCGATGTCATATCCAAATAATAGATTTTGTATCATGGGTTTTGTTTTATTTCATCATTTAGAGATCTCTCATATTTGTATGAATACAATGCTAAATTCTGCATTTCGAATGATCCAAATTGCTTATTTTTTGTGATAAAGAAAGTGAAATGTTGAATTATAGAATTTGAAAACCATTGGTAATGTTTCTTTATATGTGTTAATTTCCTTTGAGATAGTCAATACATTTTTCTTCCCACAAATCTTAATTTTAAAATTTACTTATACATAATTTTTGATAGAATAATATTTAAGTACACCTACTTCCAGAATCCTACTTTCTTTGCTTTATCATGATCCATAAGTTTTCCATTTTTAAATAATGTTATTATTAATACTTGCACTGACACTTTGACATTCTAGTAAATGTTGTAGCATTATAAGAAATACATGTATTAGTTGATAAAAGTAGGAAAAGTGTTCAACCTAAACTTGAAATCGAGGAGAACATTGATGAAATCAAGAGTTTTAAGTTAAGTAATGTAAAGATTGAAAATCTAAAATGAAACTTCAGTAATAAAGTGAGTATAAGTGAGAAAGATGAATGGTACTCAACTTGGTAGGGATAGAAGATTTCATTACCTAAGCTTTATAATTCAAGATAGTGTGGAACTTATAGAAGATGCCAGATATAAAATTAAGGAGGGTTGGATAAACTAGAAGGGGTTTTTGGTGTTTTATGTGATCATGGAATATCTTTCAAATTGAAACATAAGTTTTATAGAATGGTTTTTAATCCAACTATGATGTACGTTAAGAATGTTGGCTATTAAGAAACAACATACTTAAAGGTTATGCATGGTTAAAATGAGAAACAAAAGTAAGATAGATATTAGGAATTTATAGGAAAGATACAAATTAAATGAGGAATAATTTTATATGAAATAGATTAGTAGTGGCATCAATTACTGATAAGTTAGGAAAAAATTGATTAAAATGTGATCAACACATCCTTAGATTACCAGTAGACATCCTATATGAAAAATGAAAGTTTTTCTAATCATCAAGAAGGAAAAACTAGACTTAAAATTTACTTATCAGAAACTATATAAAATGATATGTTTGAGTTTAATTTATCTACCTTTTAGTTCTTGAGAGAGCAACAAGGAAGAAAAAGATTCATGAACATACATTAAATAGGTTGGGCTAATACCTTCATATTGTTTTTGTCTTAAGTGGAATTGTGATATTGGAAATTATGATAATTTTAAAAAAATTTAATAATACTATAAAAATAAAAGCAAGACACGTGTGGTTGGCATGAGTTTGTTGTAGATTTACAAGAGATGTTACTTTCAGTGTAACTTTGTCCTAATATTTAAACAATTATGTATGAATTTAAAATTTGAATATTATTATTTACATTAATAAATTATTTAGTATTATTTAAAAAATAAATAAAAATTCATATTCTAATTGTTTCTCACTTTCTTCTCTTAAGAACTTACTAAAAATAGTTAGAAAAATACAACTTTTGTTGTAAGTCATAAGTTTGCAATTTATGGCAATTAATGTAATTTCAGCTTCCATTATTATTAATGTTATTATTAGTATTTTCATATGTTGATTGAATGATTTTTAAAAATGTATTTTTCTAATTCATCTATTTAAATTTAACAAAATGACAATTTCAAGATTTTGGGGATAAAATTTTTAAAGATTCGAAGGCATCCTATGCCTTCCCTGGTAATGCTACCTATACCAAAAAAATTCAAATGATGCAACTACTCTTACTTAACTACAAAGATAATACATTCTTATTATATTTTTCATTGAAACAAATAACAAAATAAACCATTAGTGCCATGTGTTTGCTATTTCTAGAAGTCATTGCCAAAGAGAAAAATGTCTTAATTGGCATGTATGAGGGTGTTCATTTGGAAAATGATACTTAACATGGTGTAAAATGTCATTTCAAGTGATGGGCAATGTCTACAGACATGAAGGAGCCAAAAGAAGCAATGTTGAGCCAAAATAAGGAAGATAGAACTCTCTTGATATCAACAACAAGGGAACAGGCTAAACAGAATACTTATAGCCCCTTACGACCACACTCAAGATTATAAGCCTCATCCGGAGAACCTTGATGCCATGCATATACCTGTAAGGATAAGCATAATTGCTAGATAGAGGAACTTACTGCCAGGACTTATGCTCAAAAATCAAATGCTAAGGCTCGGCCAGAAGAGTTTACCGGTAGTAGAATCCAGCCATAAAAGAGGTCACAAGAACCATCAAGAAAATTTTATGGTCCAGCACTTACGACCATAAGCTATATAGTAGCACCAAGACAGAATACCATACAGGCAAAGGTTACGGCCATAAGAATCTCGTAAGGCACGCGCCCCATCATCTCTAGCTCCTTATGGCCTTGTTCTTATGCTCATAACTAGCCGTAAAGGGGGAGAGATTCTTAGATATTTCTCCAACAATACAACAATGGGAAAAGATTTATCCACCATCTAAGGAACTATTGGAGTCGTCAAGGAGCATTCTCGGCGGTGTTTGTGGAAGGTAGGTGGAAAGTTCATTTGATAACCCAAGTCGGTAAAGAGAGAAAGGGGTTTTTCATGTTATCATTTATTTCTCTCATAACTATTGGATTGCATGAGTGTTCACTTCTAATGGAGAGCTAACTTTATAGTGCTTAAGTATAGATGGAACCTAGGGTTTAAACTTTGATTAACATTGATTATATATTTTGTTTGCTTTTAAGTTGATTAATTGTAATCTATTGTTGTTGAATTTAATTATGTTTCAATTGTCTTGGATTCTATTATAGTGAAAATAGAGAATTCATGATTGATGTACTTATGCAACAAATCAATAGTTCCACTACGTATAGACATACCATAATTGAAGGGAATCACGAGTCTATCTAGAGATAAGGCATTTTGGAGTTAAGATTTCTCCTCCCGTGATCCTTCTGAGTGAGTTTTAATAGGATTTCATGTGTAATACATTCATAGGAAGTAAGCTTCATGAAGAGATTCCAATTTTTACTTTGTATGGGATTACGTACAACTGCTTCGAGAGAACCGTCTGGTCTTTTAAATCTGTGTTTTCTCTTGAGAGAGTTATGATGGTTACAACACATGTCATTAGAAATAAAGTACATCGCTCTGGCTGAAAGTGCACGGATCCTCAAGTAATATTCCCTTTATGTAAGCTCGAAAGGGTTGTATTCCTTGGAGTCCCAAGAGCTACTATTACTTTCTCTTCAACCACACTATCTAATCTACCTAACAATTGTAATTGTTCAATTGCAAAATAAGAAAATAAAGAAACAAGCTAAAAGACTACTCACAATAAATAAGGATAATGTATACCAATGAGAAGGAAGGCCTTTGACAAGGATGCGCTCGGAGAAAAACAAGCATGGATGAAATTGGGAGTTAAAATATGATGTTGGCTTAGGCTTTTGTCTGCTAGACTCTAATTTGACTACCTTGGAACTTTGGTAGTGTAGCCCTAATGCCATGCGGGTTCCTTCATCCGAAAGATACCCCTACAATATCATTGTGTGCAAGGAGTCCTGGCTAGGATAGCCCTAGTGTTATCTAGATTGGAGCAAAACACTAATGCCTTCGGTGATCTACCAACACCTAAAGCCTTTAGCATAATGATACATTAAATTCCCTTTCAATCTATGTGTGGCCTAATAGATGTGAGCATCCCGCTCTATAAGTATCTACAAAATCCATCCATTGTAGTTTGAACATGAAAATAATAGATTGAAACCAAAGTAAAGAATGCAATAATTAATTAAAAATTAAAGTATCATCCATATAAGTTTCCTCCCAAGGTTCACCGCAATTTCTTCCCAAGGTTCACTGCATTCCCATGGCCTTGGGAGTTTAGTTCAACATTAAAAAATTGGAAAGCAAAAGATACAAATCAACAATGTAAAGGTTCACAGTAGACTCCCTATTCCATCAATTAATGGTGATGATTGATGAGACCTCGTTGGATCCGGGCCATTGCGTTCTTGATGTTCTACTCGAGTTTCATCTTCTTCTCCTCTTTATTCTCACTTGAATGAGCTTTTTCTGAAGGTATTGCACACTAGCGGCACTTAGAGACTTGTGGTAGCCAAGCTCTCTTTCAAAAACCCTAAAATTGACCTATATAGTTACGTAGGTATGACGACATGCATGCAGCCATATGGATTTCCCATAAAGGTCAAAATCCTACTCAAAAAATTGAGTGAGGTCAACCTAAGAAGCCTCCAGACACCATGAGGCTGCGTGGAGGCCACACGGCTATTAGCCACCCGCACTAGGTGGCCCATATATTAGCCACATGGCCCCCAACCAAGGCCATGCATTCTTTATACAACCTATTGAGGCAGCATGGCTTCCAGGTTGGGCCAAATTGCCCACATATGGGTTGTGTGGCCACCATTCTGGCCTAGCAAGTTACTACACAACTTGTTCTTCTCCTTGCTTTGTGTCTGTGACTCTTATATGAAATATATGGGATTCAACCAAGATAGAAGTACAACATGAACACTCTCAAATCCTTACTCAGGCTTTAAATGCTCTTTCAGATGTCCTGAAACAACAATAAACCAAAAAGGGCATCAACAGACATCTGTATCGAAAAATTTACATGAAAGTGAGTAAATTATGTAATGTAAATGTAGTGAATTTAGACACTTATTAAATATCCCCCAACTTAACTTTTTTCTTATCCTCAAGAAAACAAACATGGATAACAAGAGGGAACAATAAGTGGCTAAATACACAACCTCCTTCTAAAGTATAAGTATACAACAGTAAATGCAAAACTCAAGGGGCTAAGCAAACAACCACTATAGACATTTTGAAACATTCATCAGCAATGTGGTGATGTGTGTGTGTAACCCCTCTACTTCTTTCCCCCATAGTCCAAGTGGGATGGGCAACTTCTCGAGGACCACATCTTGAAGCAATTCACACTACCTATCCCTAATAGACTCTCAAGGCTACATTATCTCCTTTAGTCCAATTTTCTTTCGATTGGTTTAGTCATAGAAAGAATCCCCTAAGATCCCATTAGAGAGGAAACCTAACACGTCAAGGATTGAAACCACTACAATGTGTTAGCAACTAAGAGGGTTACGAAGGTTGTCACCCTTCCTAGCCTAGATGTCCGGGGTCCTACATAGGGGGTATGTGATGGAATGTTGAGAATGAGCCAAAATTCTTGAAAAAGGCAAGGTTGTGAGTAGATTAGCATGTATGATGGTTCTACGCTATTGTATTCTCACAAAATTTCATCATCACCATCTTTGGTTCAATGTCATGCCAAAAAAAATTAATTTTCCAAAACTTTGTGCAAAGTTCATGAAAATACATCCCCAATTTAAAGTTGTACACCATCATCAATGTTCCTAAATCAATAGCATAAAAAAATAAAAAATAAAAACACAACAAGAGGGTTTCATGAACTTCCCCAAGTCCTCAAGGTATGAGTCGTGAAGTCCCTAAGATTGGGGTGGTCATTGGTGATTCCTAAAAGTAATGGTGATGAAACGTGTGTCTGACACCCAATTACACCTTGCAAGGTAGAACGAAATATCATCTCAAGACATCCGTCACTCACACAAACTAAAATCAGAAATTAAAAACATGGTACTAAACCAAGCAAGATACAAGCTTGGTAGGGATAAGCCCTTCCAGCTCAACTATAAAGATAAATGCACAAAAGAAAATAACATAAAGAGCATGTGGGAACTCAACTCCAATCTTCCCAATCGATGCGGTGTGCTGGTGGTGTAGATGTGGATGAAGTTCCAGGCGGGGAGAAACTTTGAAGTAGCTCAATGATATCATGTTAACTCTGAAGCAAGGCCTACTGTCCTCGAAGAAGTAAGCCTATGGTATCTCCCTATCGTCACTGCATCTTCTTAAGCTCATGATGCTCCTGACACAGTTCTACTATCTCTATGTATGGATTAGTGAAGTGTCTCGCTCGTATTAGTAGAGTGGCTGCCGGTGTCTAAGGCTCATCCCTAGCTCTTCGTCCTCATCACCATCTATTTGATTAGTGAGGATATAATCCTCACCATAGCATATCACTATCCTAATGAAACAAAGGGACAAGAGCCCAAGTGGAATGTCACCTTCTACTCTCTCAATTAAACAAACATTGTACAATGTGTTTATGCCCTGTACTAGACATGTAACATACGAACCGAGGAAGATACATCCTAGTCGAAAGTGCTGGCCCTAATTAATAAATGACTCCACTACGATGTGAGACATGTTGATCGGGTGTCCCTCGATCATACTAAAAAGCATAAAGAGATTGACTTTCGTCATGATACCCATACCGTCCCCTCATCGCATGGTCGATCAACTCGTAATGGCATGTAAGTATCAATGGGTCGGGTCCTAAAGGAAGGATGCTTTTTGAGGGTTCATACTACCACTACTCGTGATAGCGAATAAGGGGTGACCGAGACCAGAATATTGAGCGGTAGTCTTGAGTACTCTATGCTGCTGACAAAGTCATGCTTGTATACTCCTAAGAATACCATAAATTTGGAATAACACATAGAGCGACACTCCCTATGAACTTGAAAACAAATTCATCCCAGTAAGTGAAGGTAAATCATGGCACAATCTATCTCGAAAGTACTAATTACCCCCAAAATGAGCCCTAGGTAGGCGGGCTCATCTACTTCGAAAGTAGAGAGCCAATGATTAAATCCCCCCAATCATCGCACATCATCAAGCAAACCCAAATGTTCTAATGCTTCCTAATTAAAAGTGCAAATTTTAGCGAATGCTTTACCTTCAAGACATTGTAATGCTCTTGAAAATGACCTTTAGTGAATGTTTGACGAGCTAGCTCCCACTTGTGGACACTTGGATTCAACACACTTAACAATTGGCATGGTCCTACAAATAAAAGAGCAAAAATAAAGCTTAGAATAGCTCCAAATATGAAAACGAAAAATTATTGCCCGTGATAACTTGGTGCAAAAAATGGCCTATGCTTGTAGCCTGGGTTGTGTAGCCACCATGTAGCTGCATGCTGGTAGAATGGGATGTGAATTGGCTCATAAGCAACCCTACCGATGGATTGACACCATGTTTTATACCTCTCAACTCGAGGATTACAAATATGCATTAATTTTCCATCACAAGACTTGGAATTGACATAATTTTTAACCATGAAAACCAAAGAAAATAGGAAGAGACAAGCTTATGCAAGTTTGAAGGAGAATGAGTAAAACGTAGGCAAGATCTTTGAAGAAGGTTGCAAATTGGCAAAGGACAAGCTTTAAATTGATAAAACTCTTAAAATTTTTTGAAAGGTTAGCTCAAAAATGGCGTTTGGAGGTTTTGGGAGTGAGTCCCCATGAAAAACAAATAAAGTTCAAATAAAGAAGAAAGAAGAGGTTAAAAGGCTAGGTAAGTGCTCCATCATGTATGCTTAACACATGTGGGCTGCATGTGAGGCACATGTTGCCCTCATGGGCTTCTGCCATGCATGCGCTAGGGTTGTACAGGCTCTCAACATTAGCATGTCCTACTAGCTCACAACTGTGAGTGCTATATGAGGGTATAGCACTTGTACACCCCACTGCCTGGCCACACGGGGTGGTGTGTGGGCGCAAGGTTCCCATACAACCTCCTGCTATGCCGTAGGGGCCTCCTTGTAGTCCACATGGAGATCACAACCCCTTCTGTCACCATTTTTGTGGCTAACATGCGGCCTGTATGACCTCCAATATCCTAGTACTCAACTCCTAACCAAACATTTCCAATAATATACAAAAACACGATCATACAGCCATCTAAGCACATCAAAGCTTTACTAACAAAATAAGAAATTTCCCCCACCAAGAACAACAATGCAACAAGGTTAATGAAGAGGTATCCACATGATCAATACAAAAACAAAACACATAAAACTAACTAACAACAAACCAAACATAGTAAAATACTTTAAAAAATGAAAAATATGAAAACTCAAAACTTGGGCTGCCTCCGAAGAAGAGCTTTGTTGTATACTCTATGCAAGTATACAGATCATAGCAGGCAATAAAGTGGTCCCCCGTGAATGGTAGGGTTGTTGAACCATAGGGACTGAGACTCCTAGTACTGATTCTTCTTCTAATCTCTAGTAGAACGATAAATAATTGGTTGATAAATAACTAAGGTAAAAATAATCGAAAAGGATGGAAATATATGAGAAGATAGAAAGAGTGTGCAAATAAAGAGAAGTACAATGCCCCGGACTAAATCTCAAGTGCATTATTGTACTGACTTGCTTCTAATAATGATTAGGTACATTTGAAGGTTCCTATGTGTTCTCAAAAGCAATGTTGTATTTATGACTTTCCAATACTTCATGTTTTGCAATTGTGACTATGACTGTCTTACACGTCAACTTTTGTAGTTACACAAATGCAACTACAACTACGGCAATCAACACACGTCAAGTTTTACAACTACAACTACACAATTCCAGAACATCAAGTTATACAACACAAGGTTTAACATAAGAATGCATTGAAACTCCATAACAATTAAGAAAACAAGTAAGTCAAAGTACACTAAACATCAAGGTTCATAGTTCGAGGCACTGTGAAATGGTTAGTGATTGACTTCCCACAAGTGCATGAGGTTGTCAAGTAGTACCCTGTATATGACAAAGGGGTCATATTCCTTGGGCCTAAGGAGCTAGCCTTACTTCCTCTTTAAATGTTATCTAGCCTACAAACTCGAGTGCAAGTGCTCTAAATACTAAAATGGGATTAAAGACAATTAAAGAAATGAATTCAAAAGTTGGGGTTAATGAGTGGGAAACCAGAGAAATGAGTGGTCATGGATGCAGATTGCCTTGGGTTGCTAACACAAGAAGAATACTAGGGTTACAAGGCATAAGTGGTTTCAAGCCAAGAGATTCCTAAATTGGTAATCCCGAATACCTCAGTGATTACTCCTAATCATACAAGTATTGGCTCATAATTTCTTCTAACCAAATCCTCCTATGATTGCATTAACACTAGGGAAACCTCTAATTATGGTCAAATGCACAGCTAAGTTCATCCCTAATGGTTCGAAGGGTATAAAATACCTGAATCCCTCGGTTTAATTGTACGTGCATCCTAATAATTGCTTGTGTATTAGCAATACAAAGTATTATTTTCTTACATTGAGCATTACTTTTCTCAGATTTTATCACTTATGCATGTGTATTTGTGTTCTTTTGTGCATTTAGGGTTGTGGAGACAATTATGGAAGAAAGAAACCAAAAGTAGATCATGGATGCATTTGTTGATAAAGTCTTGGATTGAATAAACGTGAAGATACAAGTTGTGCTCAAGACATGTGAGTGTGTGCCAACTTCTATTGTGCTCAAGCGAATACACAAAGTAGAGGGGTACAAAGGCAGAAACACTCATATCTTTAACTTGTGCAATACTAGCAAGATCTTCGTCAATTTGATTTTATTGAAGATGCAACTCGATCTACCGCATGGATGTGTGCCCATTCATGTGGCCTCGATGAAAAATGTGCATTCAGGAGTATTTTAGCAAAGTACTGTAGCAGTTTACTATAACAAAATTGCTATAGTAGTTACTGTTCATAGCTCGCTAGAAATTAACTTTTGGAAATTCACACGGGCTTGTGGAATTCCACATGCCCATGTGGATGCCCGATTCCAGCCCCTATAAAAGCCGCGATTTAAGATGTTTTGAAGAATCCTTTTCTCATCTTTTTCGTATCTTTGGAGGCGCTCGAGGCTAGGGTTTGAAGAGGCTTTGGCTAAGTCTTTGGAGTGGTTCTACGCCCTTCAATAGCATGTTCCTTTGGAAGATAGTTATTGGGGGAGCTTTCGTCAACATCGCTTCGGCGAGGTGTACCCTAGACTTGACAAGGGAACCCTTGGAGAAGACGAGGCAACTCCATAAGACCATTGACACAGACTACAAACGGTTTTATCTATGGATAGCATGCTTTTACTTTTAATTTCATTGTTGATTGTATCTTGCTCCATAGAGGGCTAAACCACTTGTGGGTGCTTGGACTTGTAGACCCTAGGATGATTTTGTTTTATAGACTCTTATTTTGATTATTTAATTAATGTTTTAATTGAGTTCCAACCTTGAATATTTATTGCATTGATTTTCCGTTAGAGTGACACTTGAGTTGAGAATCTATCTTGGTAATCTTTGTAGATGAGTGACACACCATGAGGGTTAGACAAAGCAAGGTTGGAGAGGGTCGAGAGGGTGAGTTGAGAGGTAACGAAATGTCTCATTTCCCTTCTGGTGTGATTTATCCTACTTCCATATTCCAAGAGTTCTTTGTGGTCACAATAGAGTGAAGTGCTAAGAGATAAACTCCGCTGGGGATTAGTTGTGTAAGCAATAGAGTGAAGCGTTGAAGTAATCCTTAGTGCTTGGGCTTAGTTGTGACTAGGGGTCTTTCGCCTGAACCAAAGGGTTAGATCTCTATTAGGTAATAGGATTTATCAGTTGGAGTCCCCAGAGCTTTATGCAACCCTGTATAGTGTGAGGGTTAATCATGGTTGTTCTTAGATTTGGGACCGTGTGTCCTTGGATTTCCACGACTCATTAAAATGTCAATTAGGAAGCCTAACTAGTAGTCTTGCACTTGAAACGATAGTCCTAGGGTGAGCAATGTCTGGGTGCCCCATCTTTCTATTGATGGCCTCTCCTTATTTCTATTGAGTCTCTTTCTTCTTTTCTTTATTTTACTTGCATTGATATTGTTCACTGATAAGTTCTTGTGTATTAGTAATACGAAGTATTCTTTTTTTACTATGAGCATTAAATTTATCAGATTTTAGCACTAATATATGTTTATTTGTGTTACTTGTGTGCATATAGGGTTGTGGAGCCAAATGTAGAGGAAAGAAGCCAAAGTAGATTGCGATTGCACTTTGTTGATGGAATCTTGGAGTGACCAAAAGTGAAGACACAAGTTGTACTCGAAGATAAGTGAATGTGTGACAACCTCCATGCGCTAAAGCAATTATATAGTTTGGAAGGGCACAAAGGTAGTCATGTTTGCGTATTCCGACTTGTGCAGTGCTAGCAAGATCTTCATCAATGTTATCCCTTATTGAAAAAGCGACGCGATCTACGGCATAGACGTGTGACTGTTTATATTGCAGTTACTATAGCAAATCACTATAGCAATTTACTATAACAGTTACTGTTCACAGACTGTAGAAAATCATATTCCTACAGATTCACAAGGCCGTGTGGAAATTCCACACGCCTCTGTGGATTTCCGATTCCAGCCCTTTATAAAGCCACGATTTGTACCTATTTTGGGATCCTCTTTTCCATCTTTTCTCCATTTTTTTCCCAACTTTGGAGAAGCCTGTGGCTAGGGTTTAGAGAGGCTTTGGCAAAGTTTTTTGGAGTGGTTCTACGGCCTTCGACACTGTGTTGTGTCAAAAGAAAGTTATTGGGGGAGCTTTCGTCGGCATCGATTCGGCGAGGTGTGCCCTAGGCTTGACAAGGGAACTTTTGAAGAGGTCGAGGCTACTCCACAAGACCATCGACACGAATACTAAGGGGGTTTTATTCATGGATTGCATCTCTTTACTTTTGACTTCATTGTTGATTGTATTTTGCTCCATGGAGAGCTAAACCCTTAGTGGATGCTTGGACTTGTAAACCCTAGGATGATATTGTTTCTTTGACCTTTTATTATACTTTCCTTAATTGATGTTTTTAATTGAGTTCCAATTTTGAATGCTTTTATGTTGATTTTCCCTTAGAGTAACACTAAGGTATAAAATCTATCTTGGTAATCCTTGTGGATGAGAGACACACCATGAGGGTTAGACAATGCTAGATTGGAGAGGGTTAAGAGAGCGAGTCAAGAGGTAGCGGAGTGTCCCCTTTTTCCTCTGGTATGATTTACCCTACCTCCACGTTCCAAGAGTTCTTTGCGGTCATAATAGAGTGAAGTACTAAGACAAGAACTCTGTTAGGGCTTAATTGCGCGAGCAACAGAGTGAAACGTTGAAGTAATCGTTAGTATCTAGGGCTTAATTGTGATTAGTGGTCTTTCTCCTGGACCAAAGGGTTAGATCTATATTAGTCAATAGGGTTTATCACTTGGAATCCCTAGAGCCTAAAGCAACCTAGCACAGTGTGAGGTGTCGAGACTCAGAGATTTCTCCACCGGGGCATAGTGTAGGGTTAGTTACTGTTGAACTTAAGTTTTGGGACCGTGTGTTTAAGAATCTCCATGACTCATTAGACATCAATTAGGAGGTATAATGATTGATGTTGACTTGGAACAATAGTCCTAGGGGAGCAATGTTCGAGTGCCCCACTTCTATCGATTGTCTTCCCTCTCATTTTATTGCACCTCTCTTTCTTATTTTCTTTAGTTCTTTTCATATTGATTTTGTTCACACCACTATTGATTCATCTTTACTTTAGTTAAATAGCAATCTTTGTGTTTCTAATAACTATTCCTTATGGATTTGACTACCCACTCACCAGGGTATTTTTACTTCGACAAACCCGTGCACTTGCAGGCCACATGCAAGGGGTTTGTCAAGTTTTTGGCACCGTTGACGGGAATAGTCGTTTTAGATGCACTTTGATATTTTAACTATTCACTATTTATTCAATTTCATATTTTCTTATTCTATCATCGTTCTTATTTGTTTTTTTTCTTTAGTTGTAGCTCCAGGTTATGACCCAAAGGAACCCTTCGACATTGGTTGAAGGAGATCCTGAACTTGAACGAACACTTCATAGAAGGGGTAAAGAACCAGTGCAAGAACAAAATCATTCAGCTGAAGTAGAGGGTAAAGGATCTGAAAAACATGGCTGAACAAGGGCCAATAAAGAACTCTTTCAGATTTTGTTAGACCAACTATTCATGGGACGCAATCGAGCATTCTGAGGCCACCGGTAGCAGCCCAGAATTTTGAGTTGAAGCCGGCCTTTATTCAGATGGTTCAACAGTCAGTACAATTTAATGGGTTAGCCGATGAAGACCCAAACAATCATATTGATAACTTCCTTGAAGTGTGTGACATGATGAAGATCAATGGGGTTTCTGATGATGTAATTCACTTGAGGGCTTTCCCATTCTCTTTGAAAGGAAGGGTCAAACAGTGTCTCCATTCATTGCCAAGAGCTTCCATCACAACATGGAACAAAATAGTCGAAGCTTTCCTTGCAAGGTACTTCCCTCTGGCAAAATCGGCAAGTTTCGCAATGAGATATCTTCATTTGTTCAGATGGAGCTTGAGACTTTGTTCGAGACTTGGGAATGATTCAAGGACCTTTTGTGGAAGTGTCCACAACATGGGTTCCCCTAGTGGATGATCATTAATACATTTTATAACGGGTTGAGCTCAAGCAACAAACAACTTCTAGATGCCACGCAAGAGGTATAATGGGGAACAAGACCCCCGAAGAAGCCCGGCAATTGATTAAAGAAATGGGTTTGAATAGCTACCAATGGAATGCAAGAGAAAGGAAGAAAGTGGCCGGACTCCATGAAATTGATGCGGCTACATCTTTTGCAACCCAAGTAGAGCCATTGAATAAGAAATTGGGTACATTGACTTCACCAAGGGTAGCCGCAATCACAAGTTGTGATGGTTGTGGGAGTTCGCATATGCCATTCGATTGTCCTATTTTGATTGCTACTTCAGCGCCAACTGAACAAGTAGACTTTGTGGGCAATTCGGGAAGAGGACAAGACAATCCTTATAGAAACACCTACAACCAAGGGTTGAGAAGCCATGGCACCACCGGGTTTTCAAAAACAACAAGCCCCGACCATGGAGAACCGATTTTCAGGCTTGGAAACCCGGATGACCAATTTAGAGAAAGCTTTGACAAGATTCGTCCAGTCATCAGATACAAGGTTTAAATCAGTTGAAGCTACATTTTGCAACCACACCGCGCCATTGCACAACCAAAAAAATCAAGTGGGGCAAATTGTGAAGTCTCTATCAAAGAGACCACAAGTAAGCTTGCCTAGTAACACCGAAACCAATCCGAGAGAACATATAAAGGTGATCACTTTGAGAAGTGGTCGTGAGGTTGATGGTAGGCTTCCGAGTGAGAAGACCAATGTTAAAGAACCCGAGGTCGTGGAGGTTAGGAAGAGAACTAAAGGAAAGGAGGTGGCACCCCAACCTTACAAGCCAAGAATCCCTTATCCTTCAAGGTTGAAGAACGACCAAGATAATGAACAATACAAGAATTACTTGGGTCAATTCAAGCAATTGCACATCAACATTCCTTTTATGGAGGCATTGTCCCAAATGCCTTGGTATGCAAAGTTCTTGAAGGATCTTTTGACCAATAAGAGGAAGTTGGAGGAGAGTGCATCGGTGATCTTAGATGCCTCTTGTTCGGTGGTTTTCTAAAAGAATATGCCAAACAAGAAGAAAGACCCCTGAAGCTTTGTTATTCTGTGTAACATTAGTAATATGGGTGAAGAGATGGCATTGGTGGATTTAGGGGATAGTATCAACGTCATGTCATACTCGTTCTTTCAGAAGCTAGGCATGGGAGAGCCTAGGCCCACTCGGATGACACTTCAATTGTCGGACTGAATGATTAGACATCCGAGGGGCAATATCGAAGACGTACTTGTGAAGGTTGATAAGTACATATTTCCTGTGGACTTTGTAGTTTTGGATGTCGACGAGAATGTAGGTGTTCCTTTGATACTTGGATGACCATTCTTGCGCACTTCCAAGGCACTTATCGACATGGATGGTGGGGAGTTGACACTGAAGGTTGGCGACAATAAGTTGACATACCGCCTCGCCGAAGCCATCCGATATTCTCTTAACTTTGATGATACTCTTTACTTTCTTCAAACTACTGATGAACTAATAGATGAATATGTGCAGGAAATGATGAATCCGGACCCATATGAAGGGGTACTAGACCAAGAAGTGGAAAATGAAGAAGTCTTGATGCTTGGTCTGGAGGAAAAGGTACCATCTACCCAGGGGATCGTGAAGAAGGTGCTCCGTGGTAACATACTCAATATTGGAAAGGAGGTCTTTGCAGCTTTGGAGGCGCTTCGTCACCAACTTTGATCGATTCCTCCTCCGTCATAGCATCAAGGAAGCCACCGGTGAACCTAGCTTCGGAGTGGGTCCTTCAAGATGTCGAAGCTCTCTTATCAAGGCCATCTATTCATATATAAGGGGGTTTATTTCTATGGTTTGAATGTACTTTCATTCATTGATGGTGTGTTTTGTATGTTGCTCCATGGAGAGCTAAAACCCTAGAGGGTATTTGGGCTTGTGAACCCTAGGATTCTCATCTTTTGTGGATTTGCTTATTGTTTCTATTTAATCCAAGTTTAATTAAGTTTTAATCTTGATTGTCAAATGCTTGCTTGCCTTATTGATCTTTTGGTTATTTGGTTTGCATGATGTGTTACCTTGGTGAGAGAGAGGTCTCCATTAGGGTTAGAATCTCAAGATTAAAGAGGGTTAAGAGGGTGAGTCATGAGATAGTGGAGCATCCCTTTCCCTTCCGATTGAGTGTTTCCTATTTCCGTATTCCCTAGACTCTATGCAACCATATTTGGTGTGAGGCGTGAGATAGAGAGATTTCTCCGCCGGGACCTTGTTGGGGGTTAGGGATCTTTCGCCGGGAATTAGGGTTGGATCAATCTTTAGGAATCGGATACACCTCTTGGAATCCCTAGAGTGTTTTGCGGTCATATGTGGTGTGAGGTGTTGAGATTGAGCGATTTCTCCACTGGGACCTCGTAGGGGACTAGTATCGGTGGCTTAGAGGCAAGGGACGGTTGTTCTTGGATTACCTCGACTCATTAGACTCGGTTTAGAAGCATTTAGCGAATCTTGAACTTCATGTTAGATCCTAGGGGGAGCATTGCCTGAGTACCTCATCTTCATTGATTGAGATACTCCCTCCATTTTACCCTTGCATACTCGTCTCCGGTATTCATTTCTTCGCACATTAGATCACCACACCTTTCCATTTATCATTAGGTTAAAAAGCAGAGAAAAGTTAGTACTAGTAGCCCTGTTCCCTGTGGATTCGACTACCCGACTCACCGGGTATTTTATTATTTTGACACCCGTGCACTTGCAGTTCACACACATATTCGGACGTGTCAAGTTTTTGGCGTCGTTGCCGGGGAACAGGATACTAGGAACGCTAGGACGTTGTTGCTCTAGCCATTTATATTTTTCATTTTATTTTTCTATTCCACACTTTCTTTTTCTTCCATCATTCTCATCGATTTTTATTTTGTTTTTATCTATTTCACTCTATCTTCTTCCACCATTCTATTTTGCTTTATTTTGTCTTATTTACTTTTTCTTGCATGGAACTTGAATGATGATTAATCCAGTTGTAGATTTATATTTTCAGGTTGATGCTCTCACTAGAAAAATTGATCAATTTGTCAATGTTCATCAACAACACATTCCATATCGCATCAACTATCATCCAAATCAAAGGAGCTACCCAAACCTCTTGTGGGATATTGATGGACAACAATGGGAAGCACCTCAAGAAGAATTTCAGCTAGATGAGAAGCTTGAAGAAGATGTACTCTGGTTGGAAAGAGTGTTACCGAGATTTATTGAAGCAACCAATGCCCGTTTCCAAAATATTGAGGCCACATTAAGTTGTCATGAGATCTCCATCAAAAACATTGAGCATCAATTAGGAGAGATCTTGGACATGCTTGCTAAAGAAAAAGAAGAATTTGAACAAGCAAGGCAAGCATCTCTGGGACATGATGAGGCCATGAACAACATGGAAGAAGTTGGGCTAATGGAGTACATTGGTGTAGAAAATGAAAAGAAAGAAGTTGAATATCATTTTGAGATTTTGGATTGTGTGAATGAAGATTGTGCTTGTGAGCGAGGGAATTTTCAAGGGGATTTGCTAGTCTCATGTTCCTTTCAAGTTGAAAATACACAAGAAGAAGCAAATTCTAAGGTAATGGAACAAGCATCTCTCTTTGGGATTGATCAACTCACACAACGCAAGAAAGAGATTTTGGGAAGGGAAAAAGATGTGGTAGGAGATTGAAGCCATCCAATGACCCACCTGTGCTACACTTGGACAATTCCCAACCCAAATTGTTTCCTTAGAGGCCAAAAGTAAGATGGTTGGACTCTCCAATTAATATTCCACCCCAACAAATAGATTCTTGGTTTAAAGGAAGTAGCTATGCAATTTCTAGACTGGAGGAACACACTCTTTTCAAGCCTCCATAAGGTAAGGAAGAGGTACGTCAAGCTTAGTGACGTAAAACAAGCGCTACTTCGGAGGCAACCCAAGTTTTTAAATGTTTTCTAGTTTAGATTTTCATTTCTGCAGTAATAAATTCATGAGTGGGTGCTTTGATGAATTTTTGTTGGTGTTGAAGTTTTCATGGAAAATTTTTGGTGATTTAAATTGATTTTCGTGTATGTCGCTAGGTTTAGGGTGTAATTCATGTTTTTAGTTGAAGAATTAGTATTAATTTAAAGTTTGTAGTCTTGCGTGGACTGTCTACAGAAATTTTGCAGCTCACGCAGTCGCATGGAATTTCCACGCGGCCGTGTACAGTACCCACGCGGGGGTGTGGAATTTCCACACCCCCATGTGGCTTATAAGAATATGAGGGGTCACTTTTCATTATCTTCATCACTTACACTCTTCATGTCCCACTTCTCCATCTTCAAGAATCCGAACTTTTGAGCACAAAACTAAGTTTCTTCAACTCCTTTGAAATTTAAAAGTGTTTTGCCCGTATTTGCATTAAGTTTCCTTCACCAATTTGCACCGGTAAGCTTCACCTTCTCCCATTTTCTCCATGCTCTTATTTTGCACATCCATGAAGTTTTATTGGTTTATAAGTGTTGTTTTTCATGGAAAATCTTGTAGAAACACTTTAGAATGTATGGATCGAAAATTTTTCGATGCATTGAAGCCCAATCATGGCTTCTTGGCCATGGTTGAGCGCCCACGCAGGCATGTGGCCAGCCCACGCGCCCGCGTGGGCTGGCTAGCCGTTCGGCTGTACGCCCACATGGGCGCACGGCCAGCCCACGCACCCGCGTGGGCTGACCAGTCGCGCAGTCTGGCGCCATGCGCCCGCGCGGGTGGGCCACGCTGTCGCTTGGCACCCTGGCCGAGACAAGAACGCGCCCACGCGGGCGCGTGGCTTTCCCACACGCCCGCGTGGGCTGGAAAAGTACCCAATAAGGCCAGAAAAAAGCTTGGCTTGCTCTCCACGCCCGCGTGGAACCCTATACTCATCAAATTCATGCTTAACTAACTTCTTTTGAAGCTTTATTTGCATGTATGACACCAAGGACCGAAAAACTTGTTCCAAAATGCTTTGATTTCATACGGTTAACCTTGGATGAGAACATTCTTTTGGCACACCGGCAACACCAGAAGACGATATCGATGCTTGAGGCGTCCCACTCATGATTATTTAGTTTTCTTTACTTTTGTTTTCATTTTTGGTTTTTCTTTATTTTATCTTTTAGACTTTAGTTAACTTTGTGTTTTGTCTTGTTTGTGCAAGTTTGTGCTTCATGTGTTTACTTATAAGAACTCGTACATCTTTTGTATTTTGTTGAGCTTCACTGAACCCCTTGTCTACGTGCAGATGGCCTTGAGAATGATGTTGATGGTGTTTTAGTCATAGACATGATCATGTGATATTGTCACATGGTCGTGTGAGCTTCACAACCCATTCAACAAACCCATGAGTTAGACTTCACCAAATGATTAATGAGGAGTTCAGGGGATTATTGTTTTAATTGCATTCCCACACACATTATGCTTCCATTGTTATTATTTTTATTGTGCTTGCATGTGTACATTGAGGACAATGTACATCTTAAGTGTGGGGGAGGGTTCACCTTATACATGACTTTTACTTGTGTTTTCATGAGCATGCTCTTGTTGCCAATGAAGGTTCACCTTAGGGTTAAGAGTTTAATTCTTAGTTTTTGGAGGTTATAAACATGGATTTTAGCTTGCTCTAGTTTTCATCCAATTTTATTGAATATTTTTGTCTGATTGCTCTTTGTGCACTTTTCTCACTCATTAGACCTATGAAGACTCCAGTTCATTATGTTCGGGACTTTAATGTGCTTGTTTTTATTTGAAAAAAAAAATCAGAGGAAAATCAGAAAAAATCAGAAAAATTTGAAAAAAAAAAGAATTGGAAATTGTTTGTTGTTTATACATAAGGGGTGGAAAGAGCTACCCCCCATGATGTATGTAGCTACTCTCATAAGTCTGATACTTGTTATGCCCTAATGAGATAAAGAGCTATCTCATGGGATGTGTGAAAGCTACCATCCTTGGTAGAAAGAGCTACCACCTCAAAAGTGTGAAAGCCACTCAAGAGGCATCTTGGAAAAGGGCTACCTTAGAGGTTGTGTGAAACTACTACCTATTCTTTCTGTTTTTAAATAAGTCCCGTGTTAATAAGAACTTAGTAGTGGACATAGTGTTGACATGAGTTGAGTTTTTCACACACACACACACATTCAGATTTTATCACTTTCATTTTTGATTGGATTGTTTGTTAGAGCATTGATTGTTTTGTCTAATGTTTGACTCTCTCCATGACTTTAGAATTTTATTCTTGTACTCTTTTGGTGAACCTAAGGCCAAGAACTTCTCTTTTCTTTCCATGAGTTTAATGTTTAATTTTGCTTGAGGACAAGCAAAGACTTAAGTGTGGGGGAGTTTGATAAGTGCTTGAGTAGACATATTTTTATATATGTTTTACATGCATTGAGCATCATTTTTACCATGGTTTATGTCTCATATTGTGTATTTGGTGTTCTTTAATGCATATAGGTTGTGAATGCCTTGAAGAGTAAAAAGGAAGCAAAGATAGGCTATAAAGACACAATGTTGGGAGTTCTTGTTCAATTCGAGGACCAACACCCGAGAGGAGTTCATAAACGTGGAGATGTGTGCCAACTTCCAAGAAGATTCAAGTCAATTCACTAGTTGGAAGGGCACAAAGGAAGCCACATCTTCATGTTCCTTCTCTTTATGAAGATTGCAAGGCCTCTCAAAGATACGTCGATGAAGAGAAGTTTTATAGCCTACCACATGGGCTTGTGCCCGGACATGTGGCCTCAAGAAAAGAGTGTTTGGACCGCGTTTTGTGAAAAGTACTGTATCAAAATTACTGTTCATGCACCCACATGGAAATTCCTGCAGCCCACGCGGGCGCGTGGAAAATCCACATGGGCGTGTGGGGGCACGTGACAGACGCGGTCTAAGGCCTATAAATAGCCGTCTTGCCCTATTCTTTCTCATCTTTTGTGCGGCTCTTGAGGGGTGAGACGGCTAGGGTTTGGAAAGGAGGTCTTTGCGGCTTTGGAAGCACTTCGTCACCAACTTTGATCGATTCCTCCTCCGTCATAGCATCAAGGAAGCCACCGGTGAACCTAGCTTCGGAGTGGGTCCTTCAAGATGTCGAAGCTCTCTTATCAAGGCCATCTATTCATATATAAGGGGGTTTATTTCTATGGTTTTAATGTACTTTCATTCATTGATGGTGTGTTTTGTATGTTGCTCCATGGAGAGCTAAAACCCTAGAGGGTATTTGGGCTTGTGAACCCTAGGATTCTCATCTTTTATGGATTTGCTTATTTTTTCTATTTAATCCAAGTTTGATTAAGTTTTAATCTTGATTGTCTAATGCTTGCTTGCCTTATTGATCTTTTGGTTATTTGGTTTGCATGATTTGTTACCTTGGTGAGAGAGAGGTCTCCATTAGGGTTAGAATCTCAAGATTAAAGAGGGTTAAGAGGGTGAGCCATGAGATAGTTGAGCATCCCCTTTCCCTTCCGATTGAGTGTTTCCTATTTCCGTATTCCCTAGACTCTATGCAACCATATTTGGTGTGAGGCGTGAGATTGAGAGATTTCTCCGCCGGGACCTTGTTGGGGGTTAGGGATCTTTCGCCGAGAATTAGGGTTGGATCAATCTTTAGGAATCGGATACACCTCTTGGAATCCCTAGAGTGTTTTGCGGTCATATGTGGTGTGAGGTGTTGAGATTGAGCGATTTCTCCACTGGGACCTCGTAGGGGACTAGTATCGGTGATCTGGAGGCAGGATCCGATTATTTTTAGATTTCCAAGACTTAACTTACTCATCATAAAAACAATTTGCTTATCCGGTACCTAATACCTGAATCCTAGGGGGGAGCATTGCCCGAATACCCCACTTTTGCTGATTGTGATCTCCATCCATTTCACCCTTGCATATTCGTCTCCGGTATTCATTTCTTCGCACATTAGATCACCACACCTTTCCATTTATCATTAGGCTAGAAGGCAAAGAAGAAGTTTGTACTAGTAGGCCTGTTCCATGTGGATTCGACTACCCGACTCACCGGTTATTTTATTACTTCGACACCCGTGCACTTGCGGTTCACACGCATATTCGGACGTGTCATCATGCTTTCAAGTTATGGGTAAGAGGGAAACCTTCATCTATGAGCCTGCGTGAGGTATGAAGAGATACGTCAAGCTTAGTGACATTAAACAAGCATTTCTTAGGAGGCAACCCAAGCATTATTTACTGTTTTTCTAGTTTTTAGTTTAGTACTTGTATGAATAAGGCTTTGAGTGTTGGTGTCTTGATTTTTACATGCAAATTACTATGCTTTTCTTGTGGATCATTGGTGTTATCATGTCCTTAATTATGTGTGGTGAAGTTTCTTGGTCATTTGAGCATGTTTCTCATGATTCTATGGTTAATGTTGCATTGTAGAGGCAAGCTCTGAGTATGTATAGATGTTCAGAAATTTTCATCAAAGTCTGCAATTTTTTTTAAGTCATCCAGGGAAGACACACGGTCATGTGGAAATTCCACACGGGTGTGTGTTTTCATTCAGAGCTCATCCTGAGAAGCCACAGGGCGTGTGTCTGCCCCTATGAATGACTTTGTGACGGTCACAAGCTCATGTGGAATTTCCACATGGGCATGTGTTTCTCTGTTGACATTCAAAGCTCTATCCCACAAAGACACAGGGGCATGTGTCTGCCCCTGTGTTTGACATTATGCAATACACACGAGCGTGGGTAATTTCCACACGCCGTGTGATTTCCTGCAGAGAAGACCTCACCATCCCAAGAAGACACAGGGTCGTATAAATGCCCCCATGAGTGGTCCTATGAAGATGCACGCCCATGTGGAATTTCTACACGGGCGTGTGAAACACTTAGATGAATTTTTCGTGTGGACAGAGAAGCCACAAGGGGTGTGGGTGCCCCTGTGGGTCGGGCACACGGTGGTGGGGAATTTTCACATGCCCGTGTGGTTGCATTCAGAGTCAAAGTGTGTTATCCCAAGAGCACAAAGGGGTGTGTGGGTGCCTCTGTGAAGCTCCCTTGTGGAGTCACACGGCCGTGGGTAATTTTCACACGCCCGTGTGGATGTACAAAACACCAAGAGGTGCTGGTTTTCTTTAAAATCTCTTCATATTTCTTCATCATCTCACTCCCAAACACTTTGAGAACTCATCCTTGCACTCTACCGACATTGCACCATCGTTTTAGATGGATTTTACTCGAGTTTTTTGGCCGATTTCAAGTTTTCTATCTTCATCTTATCGGTATACCCTTATTCTCTCTTTTCTTTGCCATACTTGATTTTATTCGTTTGAATCTGGTGAATGTCCTTAGTTTTGATGTCTAAATGATATATTCATTTTTTAGAAGCATTTTAGAACAAATTTATGATGTATTTTTTAGTATATTGCATAGAGGAAGTGCGGTTTTCACGCCTCGTGGATCCACATGGGCGTGTGGAATTTTCACATGACCGTGTGAATTCCTGCAGTATTGTTTTGTGAGTTTATTTGATCGATTTTCTTTTCAATACTTGCAAGTATGGCACCAAGGACTAAGAAAGCAGCCGACAAGCATCCTCAAGGGTCCTCACCTGAGCTGGATCACATAGAGTTCTCAATTCCTGAGCACCAGGCTCGATTCGAGCATTTGTCAAAGCTCAAGGTTGGTCAGACGAGATTTCCAGATTTGATGTGGTTAATGAGGCTGATGATGTTAACGAGCTCCTCTCGGTGGGTAGTTAGTGTCGTTTACTATTGATCAAGGAGCCAGCTATCCGTATGCTTACATTAGAGGTGCTCTCATCGTTTGAGTTCGATCGCTCTTACAGCTGCTTCTCGAGCATCGACACGATGTAGTTTAGAGCATTTGGACATCACCACAGCATAAGCATTATCCAATTTTTTATTCTACTTGGACTATACAATGAGGCATTCACAGACACAGAGGAGTATGCTAAGTTGCCAACATACTATCTTGGTGCTTTGACCCCACAGAGAGCGTATAGAACATTATGTGGTCAGGGCGAGTACGAGCCAGGGTGTCCAAGGCCATGCGCCTTTCTCGACTTGCATATCGCTACTTGCAAGACGTTCTGAGCAGGTCAGTGAACGGCCGTGGTGATAGCACATGGATATTGAGCAGACAGGAGCTATTATACCTGTACTCCATGGTGCAGAGTCACCCGATCCATCTGGGGCACATTATAGCTAAGTATCTGAGGCACCAGGGGCAGTAGGCCCGGATCGGCGTCCACTTCTCTGGTCCCTACATTACGAGACTCATCATGGGTATGGGTCTCCTGGATGTGATTAGAGGGGCCAAGAAGATGATCATACCTGCTCCCCTGGGTATAGAGACGATGAGACTGATGGGGATAGTATGCAGGTATCAGCCGGGAGTTCATGTGATGATTACATGCGTACAAGAGATAGCCGGTGATGCAGTAGAGGGGTCTCAGCCGGTTCCTAAGCCTCAACCCGAGCAGATGGAGACCGAGATACCTCCTGCAGCACATGATCCACCACCGGTCTGTATTTTCTCTTCACCTCAACCCCATGATCACTTTAAGAGTCTCAAGAGTGCTGTAGGGGTGCTCCAGAGTGATTGAGCCACCACCAGTTCAGGCATCGATTGATCCACCAGCATCAGCATCATCACCACCACTAGCAGTAGAGGTGACTGAGCCAGACACTGACGCTTGATGCATCTTTACTTTTCTTTTAGTTTCTTATTTTTCGTATTTCATTTACGTATTTTATTTTGGACTTGTATCACTCAGAAAGGATCTTTCTTCTGATTTTATCTTTTATTTTTTTTCGAGTTGTATTTCATTGCCTTATCTTTATATACTCGAGTTGTTTTTGTTTTTGTTAAGCTACACTGAACCCCCTTGTGTATACATGCAGATGGTCTTGTGAGAATGGAATTGAAGAACTAGTCATGGACACGGTCTTATGGCCATGTGTGCTCCATAACCGATTGGGACTCAACTCTCAATGAAAATAACTCCATCAAAAGTACCATTCGGAGTTCATGGGAGTATTGTTCTAATTGCCCACTTCCACATATGCTTTTGATTGATTTATATCTTATTGTGCTTGCTTGCGTACATTTAGGGCAATGTACATCTTAAGTGTGTGTGTGTGTGTGTATGTGTGGGGGGGGGGCGAGTTCACATTACACATGTTCATTACATAAGTTTTAACTAAAATACATGCTCACGTAGCCAATGGCGGTTCACCTTAGTTGCAATGATTTTATTCTTAATTTTAGGGGAATTTTTAACATTGAATGTTCGCACGCTCTAGTTTTTACTTGAATTTCTAGGAATTTTTGCCTGATTAACAATTGTTGCACTACTCGCTCATTAAACCCTTTTGGAAATTCAAGTTCGATGTTTTAGGGACTAGTTAGTTTTGTTTTCTTGTGTTAATTTTGCTGAAAAAAATGATGAAGAAATGAAAAGAGAAAAATACTTGTTTTAGTTGTGCATTTGGGGTGGAAAGAGCTACCACCTATGAAGTATGAAGCTACTCTCATAAGTCGGATACTAGTTATGCCCTAATGAGATAAAGAGCTATCTAATGGGATGAGTGAAAGCTACTACCCTGGTAGAAAGAGCTACCACCTCGAAAGTGTGAAAGTCACCTTATCGGCCGCTTTGGAAAGGTCTACCTTAGAGGATGTGTGAAGCTACTACCATCTCTTTATTTTGTGTTATTTGTAGATAAATAAGTCCCTTATGCTTAGAAATTTGAGGAGTATATATTGGGTTGAGTTGAGTGAGTTTACACACACTTACACGATTTCGGGTTGTTGTCCTTTTTCATCCGAGTTTTTAGCTAGAGCATTGATTTTTCGTATTTAGTGTTGAAAGATCCCTTACTTGTAGAATGCTCTCCTTGCATGCTTTGGTTAACCTAAGGCCAAGCACTTTCAATATTTCCTTCTTCTATGCTTCAATGTTTTATTTTTGTTTGAGGACAAGCAAAAACTTAAGTGTGGGGGGATTTGATAAGTGCTTGTGTATTAGTAATATGAAGTATTCTTTTCTTACGATGAGCATTATATTTATCAGATTTTAGCACTAATATATGTGTATTTGTGTTACTTGTGTGCATATAGGGTTGTGGAGCCAAATGTAGAGGAAGGAAGCCAAAGTAGATTGCGATCGCACTTTGTTGATGGAATCTTGGAGTGAACAAACGTGAAGACACAAGTTGCGCTCGAAGATACGTGATGTGTACCAACCTCCAGTGCTCAAGCAATTACATGTTTTGGAGTGGCACAAAGGAAGACTTGTACAGTGCTAGTAAGATCTTCATCAATGTTATCCCTTATTGAAGAAGCAACGTGATCTACGGCATAGACGTGTGCCCATTTATATTACCTCGATGAAAAGTGTGGATTCGGGAGTGTTTTTGGTGGAGTACTGTAGAAGATTACAGTACCAAATCATTGTAGTAATTTACTATAGCAGTTAGTGTTCATAGGCCGCAGAAAATCAGATTCTAGCAGATTCACATGAGCATGTGAAAATTCCACACATCTGTGTGGATTTCCGATTCCAGCCCTTTATAAAGCCGCGACTTGTACCGATTTGGGAATCCTTTTTTCTATCTTTTCTCCATCTTTTCCCCAACTTTAGAGAGGCCTGTGGCTAGGGTTTAGAGAGGCTTTGGCAAGGTTTTTTGAGTGGTTCTACAGCCTTCGATACCGTGTTCTATCGGAAGATAGTTATTGGGGGAGCTTTCGTCGGCATCAATTCGGTGAGGTGTGCCCTAGGCTTGACAAGGGAATCTTTGAAGAGGCTGAGGCTACTCCACAAGACCATCGACACGAATACCAAGGGGTTTTATTCATGGATTGCATCTCTTTATTTTTTACTTCATTGTTGCTTATATTTTGCTCCATGGAGAGGTAGACCCTTAGTGGGTGCTTGGACTTGTAAACTCTAGGATGATATTGTTTCTTTGACCTTTTTATGCTTTCCTTAATTGATTTTTTAATTGAGTTCCAATCTTGAATGCTTGTTGTGTTGATTTTCCCTTAGAGTGACACTAGAGTTAAGAATCCATCTTGGTAATCCCTGTAGATGAGTGACATACCATGAGGGTTAGATAATGCTAGATTGGAAAGGGTTGAGAGGGTGAGTCCAGAGATAGCGGAGCATCCCCTTTCCCCTCCGGTGTGATTTACCTGACCTCCGTGTTCCAAGAGTTCTTTGCGGTCACAATAGAGTGAAGTGCTAATAGACAAACTCCACTAGGGCTTAGTTGCACGAGCAATAGAGTGAAGCGTTGAAGTAATCATTAGCATCTGGGGCTGAATTGCGATTAGGGGTCTTTCTCTTGGACAAATAGTTTAGATCTATATTAGGGAATAGGGTTTATCACTTGGAATACCTAGAGCCTAAAGCAACCTAGCACAGTGTGAGATGTCGAGACTGAGAGATTTCTTCACCGGGGCATAGTATAGGGTTAGTCACGGTTGACCTTAAGTTTTGGGACCGTGTGTCTAAGGATCTCCATGACTCATTAGACATCAGTTAGGAGGTATAATGATTGGTCTTGTACTTGGAACAATAGTCCTAGGGGGAGAAATGTCCGAGTTCTCCACTTTCTATCGATTGCCTTTCTTCTCATTTTATTGCGCCTCTCTTTCTTATTTTCTTTAGTTCTTTTCATATTTATTTTGTTCACACCACTATTGATTAATCTTCACTTTAGTTAAATAGCAATCTTTGTGTTTCTGATCACTATTCCCTATGGATTCGACTACCCACTCACCGGGGTATTATTACTTTGACAAACCCGTGCACTTGTGTGTCACACGCAAGGGGTGTGTCATTCATACAACCCTTGAACCATTTTCATTATAGCTAAATAGAAATACTTGTGTTTTTGAGCACTATTCCTTGTAGATACGACTATCTACTCACTAGGGTACTTTATTACTTCAACAACCCTTGCACTTGTGGTACACACACGCAAGGGGTATGTCAAATCCCTTTCAAGCTAAGTGATTCAAATACGATGACACATCCCACGCATCCAAGTGAAACCTAGAAATTACAATACAAAGTTGTTATACAAATCAATACATCAGTAAACCCAAAGATTGAACCACAAATACACTGAATGCACTAAACGTGATCAAAGCATTCAAACAAGCATGTTTACCCCAATGTTCACCTATATCTAGTTACCTTGGGGTTTTAGCCATCCATATAAAAAAAATATTGAGTCCAATATAATGAAAACAACCAAAACAAACATAATAAAAATTCCCTTGAAGATTAGAAGCCGAATGACGCTTTGGATCATGAGGAAGGCTTCTACGAACGCCGCACTAATGGCGGATTTCCTCATCATCTCCAAGCCTCTACAAGTGTGATCAAAGATAGATCTTGCTGGAATACACTTCTCTCATCAATTCCATCTTAGAAATACCCTCAAATATCTTCCTCTACATAAGATTCAGAAATACAGTTGAAGAGCTCAAGAAGAAGGATCATGTATAGTTTCAAAAGTCCTAAAAGTTTCTTTAAAACCCCCTTTCATGAATGTTCATGATATGGTTAATGGGCACAAAGCAACCAGCAAGAGCCTCGGGATATTGGTTGATTTCTTAGTGTGTTGCTACATTAGAACTGCTACAGTTCAATTGATTCTCCAGTTGGCTTACGGCTGTCTTCATGGCCGTGAGTTTACCTGTGAAGATTCTGAGACTTAGTCTTTTCTCCACTCCTTCGTGCTACAGTGTTTGCTATAGTACTAAATCTAAACATTATTTTTGGTGTTGATTTCTTCCTTAATTGTATCACTGAGCTCACCCAGGCTTCTTAGATGTGTGTAACATGAATGAAATCAAGTAAACCATAAAAGGATATTTATTCATCAAGAAAATACATAAATAGTGCACAACAAATATATATAAAATACATACATTTAGGCGTTTATCAAACAGTTAGCTCCTCATGAGTTCATACTACTGAGAAATAAAAAGAGATACAAAACAATAGAAAATTATGACTCCCTCTTTCTTGCAAAATCTCCTCAATTGATGCTCAATAACTCCTTTAGTTGGCTACTTCACTCCTCAAATATGCCTCTAACTCTATCTTGGTCTTCCTAGAATGTGCGGTCAAGTCTAGTCTTGATCTCTGGCGATTGGCCAAAGATGGATCTCTAAACCGTGCTAAAGATCTCCCTTGAAAAAAGTTAACTTTTTGGGCTCAACACGGCTTAAGCCCAGCCGTGCTTAAAGCCATGCTTCTCTTGGGGCTTTGGTGAAAATTGGCTAAGTGTCCAGAAAAAGAAATGCATGGAGGGAGCACGATCGTGCTTTACCCTTGCTCAACATAAGCATACCCGTGAAAGGAGCTTAAAATATGTGCTTTGGCTGAAAGGACCAAATCTCATAATTCAAGAGAAGTATACAGGGAAGAAGCACACTCGTGCTTGCCTTGTTGCTCAGCTCTCCTAAAAACCGCAATAAGCATGGTGAAGGAACACACCTGTGCTCTATCCATGCTTAGCTTAAACACTTAGAAAATATTGTTCATCTACCAATTTTTCTTCTAGTTTCACTTCTATTGCTTTAAGCCCAAGAATTCTGTACAATGAACAAACTATACCAAGAATAGCATCAAATATAAGCAAAGAATGCTAAAAGAAAATACAAAATATAATTTGGAGGTAGATTAAACATGATATGAAATGCACTCATCAAGCTTATTTAATGTTATGAGCTTGAGATTTTCAGGTGTAGTTTGAACAATCGGGTGTAGTTTGAACAATTGATATCTTACCAAAGCACACCTTAAGTTGATGTCCATTAACCTTGAATTGTTCTTTCTGCAGGTGATAAATTTTGATTGCTCCTTATAATGAGACTTTAGTAATTGTGTAAGGCCTCGACCATCAAGGTTTAAGTTTCCTAGGAAATAGTCAGGGAATTGAATAACAACACTTAATTTTCCTCCTTAAATTTCTTGTCTTGCCTCACTTTTTGGTCATGATATCCCTTCACCTTATCCTTGTATAGCCTCGAGTTCTCATATGCAAATGTACTTCATTCATCAACCACATTTAGCTAGAACTTTCTCTTTTCTTCGACCAAGTTAAAATCAAATTCTAGAAATTTTGTCACCCAATACACTATGTGATCTAGCTCCATTAGAAGGTGGCATGCCTTGCCATATACAAGATGATAAGGGCTGCTTCCCGTGGGTGCCTTGTACATTGTTTGGTATACCCAAAGTGCATTATCTAGTTGATTGACCCCATCCTTGCAATGATGAGCAATGGTTTTCTCAAGGATTATCTAATGGACACTTCTTCTTGACCAATTATTAGTGGATGATATACCGCCGATGTGTGATGGGATACTCCATATCACTTTAGGATCTTAGCAAATTGAGAATTGCATAAATGTGACCCTCTATTGCTAATAATAGCCTACGGTGCCCCAAACCGTGAGAATAGCTTCTTTAAAAATTGCACTACAATCCTGATATCACTTGATCGTAAAGTTTGAGCTTCCACACCCATCTAGACATGTAGTCCACTGCAACTAGAAAAATTTTGTACCCATGGGAGTTTGGAAATAGTCCCATGAAATCAATTCCACAAACATCGAAAACTTCATACAGTTGGTTGGTGTTTTGTGGCATTTCATTCCAGTGTGAGATATTCCCTATTCTCAGACAATGATCACATGGTCATATATGATGGTGCATGTCATGAAAGAGAGTAGGCCAAGAGAAACCAGCATCAAGAATCTTGCAAGCTGTTCAGTTGCCACCATAAAGACTCCCAATCAGACTTTCATAACACACATTGCTTAACAATCTGATCAGCACAAACATGGAATAAATATGGATCTTCCCATGTGTGATGCTTAAAGTCAAAGGAAAGCTTTTTCTTTTGTTTGTAACTGAACTACTTTGGGAGAATACCCGTGGCCAAGTAGTTCACAATGTCGATGAACCAAGCCAGTTCTTCCTCCCTCACCACTTGTACACAATAAAGTTTTTCCTTCAAGAAAAAATCATTGATTGCATGCTCATTGGAAGTATATATGTCATTATTCTCTAACCAAGATACGTGATCCAAGCCAAATTTTCAATTCTTTGTTTGTGTTTGATTTCCCAATGAAACTCTTGGAGTAATAAAACCCAACGAATTAAGCATTACTTTACATCAGTCTTACTCAAGAGATATCAAAGGTTCGCATGATTTATGTAGACAATAACCTTGGAAAGCACCAAATACAGATAGAACTTTTCAAATGCAAACACCATCCTAAGAAGTTCTTTCTCAGTTGTCGGATAATTTTCTTGAGCTCCGGTGAGGGTCTTACTAGCTTAATAAATAGGGTGAAATGTTTGTCTTTACTTTGTACCAATACTACTCCCACTACATAGTCATTTGCATCTCACATTAATTCAAATGGTAGACTCCGATAAGAATCAATCATTATCGAGGCTTTAATAAGTTGATCTTTCAAAGTAGTGAAAGCTAATAGACAATCAGTAATGAAATTGTATGGGGCATCGTCCTTGAGAAGATTTGTCCAAGGTTTTGCTATCTTGGTGAAATCCCATATGAACCACCTATAGAAACCCACATGTCCAAGAAAATTTCGTATGCCTCACATAGAGATAAAAGGGGTTGTTTTCCAATGGTAGCAATCTTTGTCTTATCCACTTCAAACCCTTCTTTAGAGATTTTATACCCTAAAACTATTCACTCCTCTGCCATGAAATGACATTTTTCTTAACTCAACACTAGGTTAGATACCTCGTACCATACCAACACATGCTCAAGGTTCCTTAAATACAAGTCAAATGAGTAACCTTATAAAAAAATCATCCAAGAAGACTTCCATGGTATTTTCAACCATATCTTTCAAAATGGATAACATACATCTTTGAAATGTTGCATGAGCATTGCATATAATGAAGTGTATGGGCATGTAAGTGTTGTCTTCTCTTGATCTTTTGGAGCAAGGGTAATATGGAAATATCCAAAAAAAACATCCAAAAAGCAATAATAATCATGTCTGGCTAACCTCTTAAGCATTTGGTCAATAAATGTCAAAGCGAAGCGGTCTTTGTGAGTGGCATCATTTAGTTTTCTATAATCGATGCATACTCACCATCTAGTGACTGTGATAGTGCTTGGATGAGCTTATTTTTTTTTGTTGGTTATGACTATCATCCACCTTTTTTTAGAACCACCTATATTGAACTCATATAAGCACTATCTGAAATCGGATAGACGATCTTGGCATCTAACAACTTAAGAACCTTAGCCCTTACCACCTCCTTCATGTTCAGATTAAGATACCTCTGAGGTAATGTCGACAGTTTATGATTGTCCTCCATTAAAATATTATAAGTGCAAAATTAAGGATTTATCTCATTGATGTCTAAGATCTTCCATGCAATGGCTCTTTTGTGTCTCTTCAACACATCCAGAAGCTTCATCTTTTGTTCTTTAGAGAGGTTAGAAGCTATGATTACTGGTAGTTTTGAATTATCCACCATAAAGGCATACTCTAGGTCTAGCGGCAATTCTTTCAACTCCAAATCTGGCTGGTCTTTAATAGAATGTTTTAATTTGTCTCCACTCTTGCTATCGATCTTGTCAAACTCTTTACTTTAATTTGTCAAACTGTCTTGTTCAGGGCCTTTATGTATTTCATAAATGTCTCCATCAGACTTAGAAGAAACTTTTTCTGCAACCTACTGATTACTCAATACAGATGTTGGTCCCACTCTAAATTTCCCCATCAGTATAGCTTGTGCATTATTCTGCCTGTAAATCAAGCTCTAAGAACCTAACATTCTCGTGTTATGTGATGAACTTTGTGAACACTCCTTCCCAATTTAGTTCTCCTTGTTCCACGGTACATAATAAGCACCAAGATCCAATCGGCAATCCCCCACTGGTCAAAATATTGCAAGCAATATTACCTTTAAGGTGAGTATGATGCCAAATAGTTGTCTATATTATTCTCAGTCCCATCCTTATATAAATCTATTTCTGTTTGATTGGGGTTTTCCATCATTAAGGGGTTGCAAATGAAGTACTTTGTAAGAGGAATAAATATAATGAGTCAGATTTTAAATGAATAAAACAATAAATAATGAGTGGAAATAAAATGGACAAAAAATTGACTAGAGTAGTGAACTACGAGTTTTCCCAGTATTTTTCAATGTCCTTGACAACCGAGCAAAAAACTTGATGGTCGAGATGCATGTCATTAAAAAATGAGTCCACCGCTTCCACTATCGTAAGTGCATAGGTTGTTAAGTAATAATCCCCTACCACAAGAGTGAGAGGGACGTATTCCCTGGGCCCCCAAGAGCTACTATTATTTTCTTTTTTTGACTACACTATCTAATCTACCAAACAGTTATGATTGCTCAATTTTAAAATAAGAAAATAAAGAAACAAGCTAAATGACACCAAGCAACAAATAAGGATAATGGATACCATTGAAAGAAGGCCTCCAGCAAAGATCCCCTCGAAAGTGTGAAAGCCACCTTAGTGGCCGCTTTGGAAAGGGCTACCTTAGAGGATGTGTGAAGCTACTACCATCTTTGAAATTGTTGTCACTTTTGTAGATAAATAAGTCCCTTGTACTTAGAACTTTGAGGAGTATACTTTGGGTTGACTTGAGTGAGTTCACACACGTACACGACTTCGGGTTTTGTTTCCTCTTTTATTCAAGTTTTTAGCTAAAGCATTGATTTTTTTTCGTATTTAGTGTTGAAATTTCCCTCACTTGTAGAATGCTCTCTTTGTATATTTTGGTGAACCTAAGGCCAAGCACTTTCAATATTTTCTTCATGGATGCACATAACATTTTAATTTTTGATTGAGGACAAGCAAAAGCTTAAGTGTGGGGGAGTTTAATAAGTGCTTGTGCGATATGAATGCGAAGCGTTCATTCCTTATGTTGTGCATTACTTTTCTCAGGTTTTTACACTAATATGTGTGTTTTTATGTTACTTTCGTGCAGGTAGGGTTGTGAGGCCAAGTATGAAGGAAAGAAGCCAATGTGGATTACAATGCACCGATTTTGGAGGAAATCTTGCTAAGGTTCAAACGCGAAGACATAAGTTGATGTGAGATGCTAGAGTTTGTGCCAACCTCCTCGTATTCGAGTTGGCACATCCATTTGGAGGGGCACAAAGGCAGTCACACTCGAGCATTCCGACTTATGCACATAGAACAAGAGCTTCACCAACGTGCCTATCATTGAAGATGCAAGTGATCCACGACGTGAACGTGTGCCCGTTTGCGTTACTCCGATGAAAGTATGGACTCGGGAAGCTATTCAGGGCGGGTACTGTAGCAACAATGTTCACAGCCGGCCAAGAAAATAGGAGTTCAGAGGATCCACACGGGGGTGTGGAAATTATTCACGCCTGTGTGGAAATTCCCCACGGGCGCGTAAAGCATCCACGCCCGTGTAGTCGCCCGATTCCAGCACTATTTAAAGACGAATCCTATACCGGACGAGGGAATCATTGGACGACGAGTAGAGGACTTAACATAAGACTATCGACACAACTATCGAGAGGGTTTCTTTATGGATTCATTGCTTTTACATTCTATTTCTTTGATTGTACTTAGCTCCATGGAGAGCTAAACCCCTAGTGGGTACTCGGGTATTGTGAACCCTAGGATGTATTTGTTTCTTTGAACCTCTTTATTATGCTTTCAATAAATTGATGTTTATTGTGAGTTCCAACCTTGAATGCTTGATTGTATGAACATTTCCCCTAGAGTGACACTAGGGTTGAGAGTTCTTGTTGGTAACCTTGTGAGTGAGTGACACACCACGAGCGTTAGACAAAGCTAGGTTGGAGAGGGTTGAGAGGGTGAGTCGAGAGGTACAGGAGCGTCCCCTTTCCCTTCCGGCGTGATAGATTCTACCTCCGTTCCTCGAGTTCTTTGCGGTAATAATAGAGTGAATGGTCTAAGGGATGAATTTCCGCTAGGGCTTAATTGCGCGTGCAACGGAGTGAAGCGTTGAGGTGATCTTAGTATCTAGGGCTCAATTGTGGTTAGGGACCTTCCACCTGTGCCAAAGGGTTAGGTCTATAATAAGGAAGAGATTTATCACTTGGAATCCCTAGAGCTCATTGCAACTCTATGCGAGTGCGAGGTGTTGAGATTGTTCGATTTCTCTTCCGGGACATGTATAGAGTTAGGCATAGTTGACCTTAGATTTGGGACTATGTAATTAAGAATTTCCACGACTCATCATTGCATTGATTAGGAAGCATAATAGAGGGTTCTTGCACTTGAAACAATTATCCTAGGCGGAGCATTATCCGGGTACCCCATCTTTATCGATTGCCTTACCCCTTTCTTTACTTTTACTCTCTTACTTGTTGCTTTTACTGTTGAGAATTGAATCATTGTCACACTCATTATCATTGATCTTTTACATAGCTAAGAATCGAATTAAGTATTTTTATTCCCTACTCCCTGTGGATTCGATACCCGCTCACCCGGGATTATTACTTCGGTAAACCCATCATTCTGCACTCATAAGATCCTAATGGAGGATGACTACAAATCTGTGTTCCAACCTCAGCGAAGATTGAACCTGAATATGAAGGAAGTTTTTAAGGCGGAAGTAATAAAACTTTTGGATGCGGGAATCATCTATCCCATATCAGATAGCAAGTGGGTGAGCCCGACCCAAGTTGTCCCGAAAAAAGGAGGAATGACAGTAGTGAAGAATGAAAAGAATGAGTTAATCCCCACTAGGACAGTTACTGGTTGGTAAGTTTGAATTGACTATAGGAGACTGAATGACGTCACTCGGAAAGATCACTTTCCTTTGCCATTTATTGACCAAATGTTGGAACGACTAGCGGGGCATCATTTCTACTGTTTCCTTGATGGCATGTCGGGATACTTTCAAATCCCAATAGCTCCAGAAGATCAGGAGAAAACCAAATTTAATTGTCTGTATGGTACTTTTGCTTATAGAAGAATGCCTTTCGGGCTATGTAACGCTCCTACAACATTCCAGCGCTGGATGACGGCCATTTTTTATGACTTTCTCGAAGATATTATGGAAGTTTTCATGGATGATTTTTCAGTGTTCGGGGACTCTTTCAATGCTTGCTTAAATAATTTGGAAAGAGTTTTAGTGAGATGTCAAGTGACGAATCTCATCCTCAACTGGGAGAAGTGTCACTTTATGGTACAAGAAGGCATTGTACTTGGACATAAGATTTCCCAGGCAGGTATGGAGGTGGATAAGGCGAAGATCGAGATAATTGAAAAGCTTCCTCCGCCTACGAATGTAAAAGGGATCCGCAATTTCTTTGGTCATGCAGGTTTTTATAGAAGGTTCATTAAGGACTTTTCGAAGATCTCCCAACCGTTAACAAAACTCTTGGAGAAGAATACCCCTTTTAATTTCGGAAATGACTATCTGAATGCATTTAATGTGCTGAAAGAAAAGTTAGTGCAAGCACCAATCCTGACAACACCGAAGTGGGATGAGTCGTTCGAAGTAATGTGTGATGCTAGTGATTATGTAGTGGGAGCGGTCTTGGGTCAGAGGAGAAGCTAGCAATTTCAACCGATCTATTACGCTAGCAAGACTCTCACAAGTGCACAAGAGAACTACACCACTACTGAAAAGGAATTATTAGCAGTGGTGTTTGCTTTTGATAAATTCAGACCATATCTCATCCTATCTAATGTCACAGTGTTCACAGATCACTCTGCACTCCGTTATCTCATGAACAAGGCATATGCGAAGCTGAGATTGATTCAGTGGATATTATTATTACAAGAATTTGACATGGAAATAAAGGATAAAAAGGGAACAGAGAATGTGGTTGCAGATCATTTGTCGAGATTAGAAGATTGTGAGGGGCAAGAACCGGCAAGCAAGGAAATTAATGATTTCTTTCCTGAAGAGCATTTGTATGCGGTACAGGAATTAGAATCGAAAGATGTTCCATGGTTCGCAGATTTTGCGAATTATCTATCAGGACGGGTATTGAAGCAGGGTTTAAGCTTTCAGCAGAAGAAGAAATTTTTCAGTGTTTGTACAGATCAGGTGGTGCGAATTGTGTTTCTAGGGAGGAAGGTTGGAACATCATCGCGTATTGTCACTCAGGCCCAGTGGGGGGGCATTATGCTTCAAGTTGAACTGCAGAGAAGGTTTTAGCCGCTGGGTTCTATTGGCCAACCTTATTCCAAGATGTTCATCAGTTCGTTTTACGATGTGATAGTTGTCAAAGGGCTGGAAATTTATCACGAAGGGACAAAATGCCTCAAAATCCCATGCAATTTTGCGATATATTTGATGTCTGGGGAATTGATTTTATGGGACCATTTCCAAAGTCCAATGGAAATCAATACATTATGGTAGTAGTTGATTATGTTTCCAAATGGGTGGAAGCCCAGGCTCTTCCAACTAATGATGCACGAACTGTGGTGAAGTTTTTGAAGAAGCTATTCACTCGCTTTGGAACTCCAAGAATTATGATCAGCGATCGGGGAACCCATTTTTGTAATACACAACTGGCGAAAGTGTTAAAGCGCTATGGGGTTCATCATCGTCTAGCTACTCCTTACCATCCGCAAATGAGTAGGCAAGTGGAGGTCACAAACAGAGAGCTCAAGAGAATATTAACCAAATCAGTGGAACAAGGGAAACGAGATTGGTCCGAAAGATTGGATGACACACTTTGGGCTTATAGAACAGCATACAAAACCCCAATAGGGACCACTCCCTATAATTTAGTGTATGGAAAATCTTGCCATTTACCGGTGGAATTAGAGCACAAAGCATATTGGGCGATTAAAGTGATGAATTTCGACTTGCGCAAATCTGGAGAGCAACGAATATTACATCTCAACGAGTTAGACGAATAGAGGATGAAAGCATATGAGAATGCAAGGATATACAAGGAAAGAATTCGGAAGTGGCATGACAAACATATTAAGATGCCGAAGGACTTCAAAGCAGGCGATCAGGTGTTATTATTCA
This sequence comes from Dioscorea cayenensis subsp. rotundata, assembly GCF_009730915.1. Taxonomy (NCBI): domain Eukaryota; kingdom Viridiplantae; phylum Streptophyta; class Magnoliopsida; order Dioscoreales; family Dioscoreaceae; genus Dioscorea; species Dioscorea cayenensis. The sequence goes on along the minus strand of NC_052488.1, from coordinate 10,818,268 downwards.
ACTCTCATCTACGTTTATTTCTGGGGAAACTCAAATCAGGTGGTCTGGTCCGTTTACCATAACCGAAGTTTCACCCCATGGAGCCATTGAGATTAACCATCCAGAGAAGGGCACATTCAAGGTGAATGGACATAGGCTGAAACCATACTATGGCAGAGAGATTTGCAGTGACAATAGAGAAGTATTTTTCCTCCATGAACCCCCGTGAGGTAAGACAAGGTACGTCAAGCTTAGTGACGTTAAACAAGCGCTTCTTGGGAGGCAACCCAAGTGTTTACTGTTTTCTTATCCTCTAGTTAGTTAGTTTGTTTGTATGAATAATTTGTTAATTGTTGGTGTCTTGATTTGTAGATACTTGTACTGAAATTTTTTGTTGGCCTTGAGTATTCATCGTGTGTTTTCATTTGGAATGGGCGAAGTTTGATCGTCTGAGCTCTATTTCATATTTTTCACTGGTAAAATTTGCATAATAGGGCAGGCTCTGAGTGTTTAAACATGTACAAAAATTTTCTGCAGAGACTGTAGATTTTTCTAAGTCATCCAAAGAAAACACACGGGTGTGTGGAATTTCCACACGCCCGTGGAGTTGCACTGCGAGCTCATCCAGAGAAGGCACAGGGGCATGCGGCTACCCCTGTGAACGACCTTGCAACCGTCGCACGGCCGTGGGTAATTCCCGCACGGGCGTGTGAATTCCTGCAGAGTTGGACAGATTTTCCCGAGAGCACACAGGGGCGTGGACTCGCCCCTGTGACCGACCTTGTGAACCATGCACGGGTGTGGGTAATTTCCACACGCCCGTGTGAAACTCTAAAGAGGAGTTCTCTCCATCCCGAGAAAACACAGGGGCGTGCATCTGCCCCTGTTGATTGGGAATGTGAATGTCCACGCCCGTGTGAAATTTCCGCACGGGCGTGTATAACACTCGGTATTTTTTCTCGGATATCCAGCTAAGCCACAGGGGCGTGCGTCCGCCGATGTGAGACCTTCATTTGAGGGCACACGGCAGTGGGCTATGCCACGCTCGTGTGGATCTCCAGGAATTAAAAGACTCTCTACTCTCCCAATACAATAGTTACACTTTGTTCCTCAGCTTACCCTTGGTCGCTCACAGAACATTTTCTGACATTCTCTTGACCTCCTCTTGTTGTCTTTGAGTCGATTGACTGTGCATTGTGTGGATTATAGAGGAGTTTTGCTTCAACTCATCGGTAAGACCTTATTGCTTCTCGTCATCGACTTCCTTTGAGTATAGCTGATTACATGCGATTTAAATGGATAATACACATCGGTTTCTTGCTAAAATGGTTATGATTTGTTTTTGGGAAGACCTAGGAGAGAGATGGGGGTGTAGCTTGGAGAATGGCTACAAAGGCCGTCCGTTTTTCACACCCCGTGAAAGCACACGGGCGTGTGGAATTTCCGCACGGCCGTGCATTGTTATTTTCCTGCAGAAATTAATTGAATTTCTTTTCTAATACATGCAGGTATGGCCACGAGATTGAAGAAGGCAGTTGCTAAACGTCCTAGAGGGCCTGCCCCTGAGCCGAAAGTCATGGAATTCACACTTCCTGTGCATCGGGCTCGGTTTGAGCGGTTAACGAAGCTTAAGTTTGGTCAGACGCGAATCCCGGATGTTGGGTCACTCAAGTAGGTGCAACTAGCAGATGACATGGCTGATGAGGTCGAGAAACTATTATCGGTCGGAAGTTGGCACAAGATATTAAATATTCATGACCCTGCTATCCGTTCACTCACTTTAGAGGTGCATGCTTCATTTGAGTTCGACCGCTCTTATGCTCATTTTGATAGTGTCGGTGCTATTCAGTTCAGAGCTTTTGGGCAACATCATAGTATGAATGTCACACAGTTTTCTACTAGACTTGGTTTATACGATGAGGAGTATACTAAGACTGAGGAGTATGAGAGTTTTCCAATTCACATGTCAGGTTTATAGCCCACGGAGGCGTACAGAATATTATGTGGTAAGGGGCGATATGAAACAGGAGTGTCTAAGGCCTCATGTTTATCTCGACCTAGTTATAGATATCTTCACACAATCATAAACAGGTCAGTGAATTGTCGCGGTGATAGCACGGGAGTCATAAACAAGCAAGAACTTCTGTACTTATACTCCATGGTGCGGAACGAGCCGGTCCATCTGGGGTACATTTTAGCAGAGTATTTGAAGCATCAAGGACAGTATCCCAGACTAGGTGTCATTTTCTTGGGTCCGTACATTACTTGACTCATTTTGGGGATGGGTCTACGATACGCAATCAGCAGAGCCGAGAAGACAATTATACCAGCACCACTGGGGTTAGAGACAAGGAGGCTCATGGGTTTGATCCGTAAATATCCAAATGGTGTTTATGTGCTGAATATACCATTCGAGGATAACGGTGATGAGCCTCAGTCAGCACCAATGGAGACTGAGGCGTCTCCAGCGGCGGAGAACATACCCCCCGTATGTTTTGTTATACCATCTCAAATCCATGATCGTTTTGAGAGGCTCAAGAATGCTTTAGGAGTGGTGCGGGTAGAGGTTTCCGAGATCAAGGCCGCGCAAGCCACTCAGTACACAGAGTTCATGGCACGCTTCGACGAATTACAGCAGATCTTAGAGCGAGATGTCGCCTCATCATTTATCTTCCGACCGAGGACTCCACAGGCTCCCTCGACATCCACTGCACCCTCATCCCCTACCCCGGCACCGGTGGACCCACCATGTGCATCTTCACTAGCAGCAGCAACAGCACCGGAGCCCGAGCGCGACACTGACATTTGATTTTGTTTTTTCCAGCATTTTCTTTATGTTGCATTTTTATTTTAGACTTGTTCACTCAGAAAAGATTCTCCTTCTGAGTTTATTTTCATTTTGCATCTCGAGTTGTATTCATTTTCTATCTTTTATATACACTCGAGATATGTTTGTTTTTATTGAGCTTTACTGAATCTCCTCATGTATGCGTGCAGATGGTCTTGTCTTCTTGGGAATTGAGACTTAGTCATGGGCACGGCCAAGGTGCTGAGGCACTTGGCCGTGTGAGCTTCACAACCCGCCGGAACACTACTCCCATGGAATTAGCTTCATTAAACACAACACTAGGAGTCAGGGGAGTATTGTTTTGATTGCTTCTCCCACATTTGCTTTTGAATGATCTATATTGTTTTGAGCTTGCATGTGTACATTGGGAACAATGTACAACTTAAGTGTGGGCGGGAGTTTCATAGTGCACACATCTTTTCTATTGTTCTTGATTGTTATATGCTCACATAGCCAATGGCGGTTCACCTTAGTTGCAAGGATTGTATTCTTGAGTTTAGGAGACTTTCTAACATTGAATGTTTTCATGCTCTTGTTCATGCTTGAACTTCTAGGAATTTTTGCCTGATTTACACTTAGTGCACTACTCATTCTTTAAACTCTTTTGGAAACTCAAGTTCGATGTTAAAGGGTCTAGTTATAGTTGCTTCTTGTTTTAAATTCAAAAAAAAAAAAAAAGTTTTATTGTTTATTTGTGCTTGTTGTGTGGAAAGAGCTACCACATATGAAGTACGAAGCTACTCTCATAAGTCGGATACTAGTTATACCCTAATGAGAGAAAGAGCTATCTCATAGGATGAGTGAAAGCTACCACTCCGGTAGAAAGAGCTACCACCTCGAAAGTGTGAAAGCCACCTTAGCGGCCGCTTTGGAAAGGGCTACCTTAGAGGATGTGTGAAGCTACTACCATCTTTGAAATTGTTGTCACTTTTGTAGATAAATAAGTCCCTTGTACTTAGAACTTTGAGGAGTATACTTTGGGTTGACTTGAGTGAGTTCACACACGTACACGACTTCGGGTTTTGTTTCCTCTTTTATTCAAGTTTTTAGCTAAAGCATTGATTTTTTTTCGTATTTAGTGTTGAAATTTCCCTCACTTGTAGAATGCTCTCTTTGTATATTTTTGGTGAACCCTAAGGCCAAGCACTTTCAATATTTTCTTCATGGATGCACATAACGCTTTTAATTTTTTTGCTTGAGGACAAGCAAAAGCTTAAGTGTGGGGGAGTTTGATAAGTGCTTGTGCGATATGAATGCGAAGCTGCTCATTCCTTATGTTGAGCATTACTTTTCTTAGGGTTTTACACTAATATGTGTTTTTTTATGTTACTTTCGTGCAGGTAGGGTTGTGAGGCCAAGTATGAAGGAAAGAAGCCAATGTGGACTACAATGCACTGATTTTGGAGGAAATCTTGCTAAGGTTCAAACGCGAAGACATAGGTCGATGTGAGATGCTAGAGTGTGTGCCAACCTCCTCGTATTGAAGTTGGCACATCCATTTGGAGGGGCACAAAGGCAGTCACACTCGAGCATTCCGACTTATGCACATAGAACAAGAGCTTCACCAACGTGCCTATCATTGAAGATGCAAGTGATCCACGACGTGAACGTGTGCCCGCTTACGCTACTCCGATGAAAGTATGGACTCGGGAAGCTATTCAGGGATGGGCATCAGAGCAAAGCAATGTTCACAGCCGGCCGAGAAAATAGGAGTTCAGAGGATCCACACGGGGGTGTGGAAATTATCCACGCTTGTGTGGAAATTCCCCACGGGCGCGTAAAGCATCCACGCCCGTGTAGTCGCCCGATTCCAGCCCTATTTAAAGCCGAATTAGCCCCGATTTTAGTATTCTTTTCTCCATCTTTTCCCCAACTTGAGAGAGGGCTTCGGCTAGGGTTTCGAGGGGTATTGGCCAAGGTTTGGGAGAGGTTCTACGGCTCCGACATCGTCATACCTTAGGAAGAAGGTTGGTAGGGGAGCTTCCATCGAGGCGTATCCTATACCGGACGAGGGAATCCTTGGACGACGAGTAGAGGACTTTCCACAAGACCATCAACACGACTATCGAGAGGGTTTCTTTATGGATTCATTGCTTTTACATTCTATTTCTTTGATTGTACTTAGCTCCATGGAGAGCTAAACCCCTAGTGGGTACTCGGGTATTGTGAACCCTAGGATGTATTTGTTTCTTTGAACCTCTTTATTATGCTTTCAATAAATTGATGTATATTGTGAGTTCCAAACTTGAATGCTTGATTGTATGAACATTTCCCCTAGAGTGACACTAGGGTTGAAAGTTCTTGTTGGTAACCTTGCGAGTGAGTGACACACCACGAGCATTAGACAAAGCTAGGTTGGAGAGGGTTGAGAGGGTGAGTCGAGAGGTACAGGAGCGTCCCCTTTCCCCTCCGGCGTGATAGATTCTACCTCCGTTCCTCGAGTTCTTTGCGGTAATAATAGAGTGAATGGTCTAAGGGATGAATTTCCGCTAGGGCTTAATTGCGCGTGCAACGGAGTGAAGCGTTGAGGTGATCTTAGTATCTAGGGCTCAATTGTGGTTAAGGACCTTCCACCTGTGCCAAAGGGTTAGGTCTATAATAAGGAAGAGATTTATCACTTGGAATCCCTAGAGCTCATTGCAACTCTATGCGAGTGCGAGGTGTTGAGATTGTTCGATTTCTCCTCCGGGACATGTATAGAGTTAGGCATAGTTGACCTTAGATTTGGGACTATGTAATTAAGGATTTCCATGACTCACCATTGCATTGATTAGGAAGCATAATAGAGGGTTCTTGCACTTGAAACAATTATCCTAGGCGGAGCATTATCCGGGTACCCCATCTTTATCGATTGCCTTACCCCCTTCTTTACTTTTGCCCTCTTACTTGTTGCTTTTAATGTTGAGAATTGAATCATTGTCACACTCATTATCATTGATCTTTTACATAGCTAAGAATCGAATTAAGTATTTTTATTCCCTACTCCCTGTGGATTCGATATCTGCTCACCCGGGATTATTACTTCGACAAACCCGTGCACTTGCTGGATATACGCAAGGGATCTTGTCACCCCTACAATGTCGTTCGAAACCCTAATGCTCTCTAGGCTATAGCTAAACCCTAATGCCTATGGGAGGCTATTGAAATCTGAAGCCTCAGGTATGCGAATGCATTAAATTCTTCTTCAATCTATGTGTGACCTACTACATCCAAGCATCCATCTCTATAAGCATCATTCAATAATCAAAAGCTACAGAATCTATCCAATGTAGATTGAACAAGAAAATAATAGATTGAAACCAAAGTAAAGCATGTCAACAATTAATTAAAATGTAAAGTATCATCCATTGTCCATTGACCAAAGTAAAGCATACTAACTATTCACCTTGAGCAAGGGATCAATATGTACTAGGTACTCTCTCAATTCAATTGGATTATAAGATATTGAGTAACCATTGTCCAGAAACTAACAAACCCTAAAAAAAGTCTATGCTCGGACGTCCTTTCTTTATGCTTGTTTTGCCGTATTTTCTATTTGTGTTTCTTGTTGTTATTTTTTTATTTTTTATTTCAAATTTACACTCGACTTCTTTGATTAGGATAATTGTCAGATTTAGAGTTAGTACTAGTATTCTCTAGTTCCCTATGGATTGAGAACCCTACTTCACAACACTCTATATTACTTAACTGGCAGTAGGTGACTTCCGTCACTATGAACGAGTTAGCATGTCATAAATTCCATAGTTTGCATAATATTCTATGCTTTCATCTTCTCATTCATTTGTTGGTTTATGTTACTTGCACTTTACTAAATTCTGACTAATATAGCTGATGATGTGCAGTATCTATGAATTTCACTTACTACAACATTAGCAATAAATAGAAGTTTCTGCAAAAATTACTTCATCTTGGACCATTGCCAATATTTTTACCAGACATAAATTCTCTCTTATAGAAGTAGAAAGACAAAGGCTTTAGTGGCTTAAGCACAAATCCAATATTAAGCGAAGGCTTTTGAGAGGAAAAGACTCATCCACTAAGGCCAAGTTTCTGCTTTCTATGGTACTTGCTCTTTCCATGTGAGTTCATGTTCATATTCTAACTAGCAACTTGAATATTCTCTTCATGATTTTTGTTGATTTCAATTCTATTTTCTTATAGGAATCATTTGATCCCATTGTTGATGTAGCGACGAGTCATGACTATATCCCTAAGATTGTAGTTGGGTATTTACAAATTATCACTAGAGAAAAACAATTTAACACTGATCCTACTTTTTTCCTAAACTAAATTTGCTATCTTTTATGTTCTTGCAAAAAGAGCCCGAGGGACCAAAACTCTTTTGGCATTTATTGTGCAATCTTAACATAGAGCAAGAACTTTGTGTTTCAATTTGAGCTTTGATCTTTTGCCAAAAGCTTAAATGCATATGATCTTAAATTGTTGAAAAAATTATTGGGGGTCATCTGTTATGTTAGCTGGGATACTTCATGTGTTGGGTCATGAAGTTGCTAAACTCCTTTATATCGCAACCTATAGGGAATCTCAAGGACAAGTGAGTTTGATAAATGCTTTCCATTTCATCTTTTATCTCAATTCTATATAAAATTTGTTTTTGTTACTATATATGATATAGTAAAATTCTTGTTTGTTGATAGAGTTACTTGCAATTGTTTTTTAATACCATGGAAAGGACATTGCCAATAGCGAAGGAAAGGCATTTTATTCTTCCCGCTTCTGCAAAAACTGAATCAATTTGGTTCAATAAGTTTGGTTTTTCCAATGTTATCCTCTAAGAGGCTAGGATGATCATTCAAACAAACCATTTTTTTCCTTTCTTCGATTATTTTAGGGTACTATTTATTTTTATTACTTATTTTTTTTTTTTTTTGGTTATTACTTTCACAACTTCAAGAGTTCACCAAGAGTCTGCATCTAATGTTGTTCAAAGCAACATCAATACTGCATAGGTTAGTTCTTTTGAAGCTATTTTGTTAGACCATGTAATCTTCTAAAGTGACTCTTGATTCCAAGGTCCTACTCTAAGAACCTAAAAAGAAAAAACACAAACGTAGAAAATTAGGTGAAGTTCTTAGATAGTTCTTCAAGCTAGCATAGGTTTTTGACCTTAATTTAATAGGGAAAAGGCCCTGGGAGATTTAAAAAATAGCTGGTAATGTTTATTTATTACATGTGTTAATTGTTTCTGAGATGGCCAATGCTATTGCTAAATATTAGAGTTTGGATATTGGGTTTTGTTTCATTTCTTCATTTAGAGGTCGCTTTGAATTGTATAGATATATTGCTAAATTTTGTGTTTTAAATAGTGCAAATTGCTTATTTCTTCCTATGAAGAGAGTGAAGTGTTAAATCCTATAATTTGAAGACCATTGGTAATGTTTCTTATATGTGTTAATTGCTTTTGACATAGCCAATATTTTTGCTAAATACTATAATCTAGGTCTTCTGTTTTGTTTCATTTCTTTATTTAGAGATCTCTCTGATTTGTATAGATAGAATGCTAAATTCTACACTTTGAATGATGAAAAATTGCTTGTTTCTTCATATGAAAAAGTGAAGTGTTGAATTCCACATTTTAGGCGACTAGGGTAACATCAGAAAGATATTTTAAGTGTTTAATTTGAGAAGTTGAGACAATTGCTATCGTTTGTCAACCATTTGATAGCCTAATGGTATGACATCAAAGTATAAGGGGGAGGTCATGGGTTCAAATCTCTCCCCCAACAGTACTGTTCCCCGTACTGTTCATACACTGTTCACCCGGGATTTCTATAATATTCTCATACTGTACATCCGGGTTCCAGTACTGTTTATATTCATAAAAAAAAGGCGCTTGTCATTTATTATTAAAAAAAAAATTGCTATCGTTTATTTATATGTATGATTGTTTAAAAGAACACTAAATTTTCTTCTTATAGGGAAGACATAAATTTGAGGGAACTACTATTGAACTTTCTTTTGGAAATTATGTCTTTGGTACTAAGGTGCTGTTTGTTTTGGTGTATTTGGAGTTACATGTAACTCCAAATACACCACTTTTTATGTGCAGCTGTTTGTTTTGAAGGATTTTGGTTTCCTTTGACCAGGCAAATACCTTTGACTGGCCTAAAACCTTGAATTTGGTTTTACGGCCGATTTGGCCATAAAACCAAATCCTTGGATTTTGAGAAACCTCATGGGAAAAACCAAAAATCACTCGATCTATACCTTTGAGAAAAACTCTTTCCTTCACCTCGGTTTCACCGACCCAAACTCATCGTTGATCTATACATCGGTTACGAGGTTTGATTAGATTATATTCATTGTTTTTTTATTCTCTAATTTTTTCAAAACTCATTCATCACAAATCCCATTCTCTCTTTCTCTTTGCAGTCTTTGTTATTTCTCTGCCGTTCTTCCAATCTTGGACTCACATTCGCTCTCTTTGGGTGGCATTCTTTGCTTCTCCGAGGTTAGAGTTTGATTTTACTATGGTATTTAAAGTTGGAGTTTGGTTACTGTGAATCTATTGTGGTTTGAATGTAGTTTGATGTGATGATTTTTGTTTGTTTATGGGGGATGTTGTGGGTTTTTCTTGGTAATCTTATGGGAGAGTGAGAGTTGTGATTTTTTTGGGTTTTCTTTGATTTTTTTGATGAAAAAGTTGGGTTTTTATTGTTGGATCTTTGTTTGTATTTGGTTTGTTTTGAGTGTAGATGGAGTTCGGGTTGATCTTTGGGGTTTGGAGTTCTTGCTTTTTGTGGGTTTTTCCTTTCTTTTTTTATTATTATTTTTGAAGATGTGGGCGTCATCTTCTTATCCCGCTTGTTCTTCTATCTCGTTGTATCATTGAGTTTCATTTTTGATCTCTCGGTCTTGGTGGGCGTGCTCAGGAGAAGCCGGGATTGGTGAGAGTTTCTTTGTGATCATTCCTTTTGTGGAATCATAGAGAATTTTGGATTTAATTCGACTATGTTTTTTAGATAGGGGATTAAGAAGTAGGGATTTTATTTATTTTTTTTTAAAGCCTGTGGATGGTAAAGTTTGCGAATTGGGACTGAAATTTCCTAGTAGACTTTCACTGCGTTTTGTTTGTTGAGTACCAATTATATTGTTCTTCAATTCCATTTTAATAGTTCTTCTTGTTACTTTTTTTTCATAGAATCTTATTCTTCTTTTTACCCCCTTCTATTTTGTGAAATTTGTGTTGAAGTTTTCGTTCTTTGTATCAGTTACGATTTTTGTTAAATTAACTAACTCGGTAATCCCAAAGTTAGAATAATGGAAATGGCACCAACTATGAAATCAATCATAGGCTCTGTTGTTTTGAGATTTTCTAGTCATTAGTTGTCTTTCCCATAGCAACATTTCTTCTAATTGGAATAACTACTGGTTCTCTCCTCTAGTCATCTTATATATCATTTCACCCAAAGAAGTTTATGCTTCAATTGACCTATTCGAACAATGGTTGTTAGTATCTACCTTGAAAAAGCTGATAAGCTCAAATATTTTGGTCAACTCCTATTCAAATAGTTGAGGGTATTTCCGACGTAATCAAACAAGTGAACCAAATTAATATGGTATTTAAATCCATTGAATAAGTATACCTTAACCATCCATAAAAATAAAATATGTCTTGAGTGTTCAACAGCATATTTTTTCGAATAATATCCAATGCAAAATTTGTTGATCATAAATAAGAGAAAGTCCATTAACTATACAAGTAAATTTAAAGAAAACTAATAAGATATTGAATCATTGCTAGTAACAGAAAAAAATAAAATAATTTTTTTGTATTTACTTATATAGATAAAAGCCTTTCCATATTTAGATTTTTTGGATTTTGGATGAGAGAGTAGTAAATCAATACTTATTGTAAGAAAAAATTACTTCCCTAATATATACTTATTATCGTTAGTTATATAAAGTTGTTGGACTAAATATTTGGAGAACTTAATTTTTTTTAAATAATAAATTTTGTAATTTACTATAAAGATATCAACTCTGTCTTAATATATATACTTACTCTTAATTTTATTCACCAGATATCTCTCTTTCTAAGTTTTTTTTGGAGAGGGCATTTGTCCATCTTTAATCTTGGGTGTTAAATTTTTTTAGACTTAAATATGTGCTTCTTTTTGGGTTTTTTGTTTTTTGTTATTTATTTTCGCTTAACCCCAGCAACCACTATCTCCATGTTACCTTCTTGCTTATCTCATTTAATTTGCGCATCAGTCCACAACGTTGAGCTTTGATGTTGAAGATCCAAAGACAAAGTTGCTGCAGAAAAAATCGCACAACCAAAATATCAATGGGACTTGGTGTTTAATAGTTGAATGCTTTGAAGGCTTCATGACATAGATCGAGGATTATATGGTTGGGCTCACCTATTTTGCAGATGAGTTGATCTGAGACTGAATGCATAAATTTTATTCCTTTTTGTCTTTTGAAAGAAAATTGGCTTATTTTGCCTGTATATGTAAATTCTTCCCATCTCCTTTAATGATAGTCACCTTCAATGCTTTTCTTTAATTACATATGTTATTTATTTGATTTCTAATATTTTTTTCCTTTTCTACAATATGCTCTAGTTTAAATCAACGATTAATGCCGTGGTAACTAATGTTGACGCCCGGATATCAGGTGGTTTTAGGAGAAAATTAAGCTACTAAACTGCATGGAGGCGGAGTGATCAAATCTGGAAATGACAGCTCGGTGAGACACTAAACACAACAGTCGGCAGTGGTATCACATCGTAGGTAACTATAGCGACAAAGAAGGACGGTGGGACTCTCTAGATTGGCATGAAGTTGTAATTTTGTGCATCCATTATGGTTAGGCTTGCAATCGAGCCGAGCCGAGCCGAGCTTTGAAGTGTTTGAGCTTGGCTCGACAGAATTAACTACTGGCTCGAGCTCGGCTCGAGCTCGGTTCGAGCCCAAAATTGTAAGCTCGAGCTCGGCTCGAGATAATAAAATTAAGCTCGAGTTCGGTTCGAGCTCAGCTCGGAAAAAACTCATTTATGCTAGCTCAAGCTCGGCTCGAAAGAAGTTTATTTATAATAGAAACCGAGCCGAACTCGAGCTCGGCTCGTTAATGAGCTTGTAAGCTCATTAAATCATATTTAGCTTGAGTTTGAGCTCATTTAACATATATCAATATTAATTAATGACTTATGCTTGTAGATATTGGTAGTAGTTAGTAAATTTTAATTAATAACTTTAGATAATGTCAATATTGCATATATAACACAAATCTAAATGATTACATATATCATTTATATGGTGAAAATCAGTATTATATAACTCTTAATTTATATGTATGATGATAATGTCAACATGGGATGTATATGATTATTAATAATAATGCAAGTATATAATATAAGATACTTATTATAGACTAAATTATGTATACATGGATCTATCATGCATGCATAGATGAATGTGTGTGTGCTCCATGAATAATGTAACTATGTAAGATACTCAGGCCTCAGGGTGCGTTTGGTTAGCTGTAATTAAAAAAAACTGTGGATTTCTATTATTAAATTAATTTATAAACATATTATTATATTTTGTAATAATATGGAATTTTAATTTTTCCAAATTTTGTAAATAATTTATTAACTAAATAAAAAGTTAGAGATTAAAATTGAGACGGTGAGCTCCATGAATTAAAAAAAACTTTTTATTTATTATTTCTAAGTTGAAAACTTATTTATATTCAAATAATTCAATATATATACAATTGAAGATAATAAATTTGATATATTAACATTAAGCAATTGAATATATATACAATCTCATATTATTTAATTCTTTTATTAATTTTAATACAATAATTTAAAGAATAAGAAATAAAAAAAAATAATGGGAGGGGTTGATAACCCCGGTATCGGGGTTAGTAACCCTGACACCGGGGTTATATCTCCATTAAAAATAATGGGAGGGGTCGATAACCTAACCCCGGTGTCGGGGTTAGTAACCCTGATGCCGGGGTTATCAACCCCTCCCATTATTTTTTTTTTATTGATTCTTTTTTCTTATTTTGAACAGTATTAATTAATATATTCTCACATAAATTAAACTAGAAAAATTTATGCACTAGAATTAAATATGATTTATATACAACAAAAGAATTATGGGTATATAGAAACATTATTAATTTACCATGAATGTTGCATTTCCAGAACATTCATATATATATATATATATATATATATATATACAAAACAAAGGATGAAATACCAAAAAATAAACATAATAAGCAAAAAATTAGACCAACCAAATAAAGAGATAATTATTTTTTAAAATTCTCTCAGTCTCTTCCTTTTGGTTTTTTATTTTTATTTTTTTATAAATTAATGCCAATAGTCTAAAAAACTAGTATTTTTTTAAAAAATATCTATTAAACTTATTATTTGGTTGGTAGTGGTAGATATTTTATAAATTGGTTTATAACTTTATATATCATAAAAATTTATATTTTTAGAAAATATGTTTAGAAAATCTATATCATACTTGTTAGGAGGCTCGCGAGCAAGCTTGTTAAGAAGGCTCGCGAACCTGCTCGGTAGAGCTTGTTTGTTATAAGGCTCGCGAGCCTGCTTGATAGAGCAAGTTTGTTATAAGGCTCGCGAGCCTCTTGTTAGGAGGCTCGCGAGCCTGCTCAATAGAGCAAGTTTGTTATATGGCTCGCGAGCCTGCTCGTTAGGAGGCTAATGAGCAGGCTCGCGAGCCTTAACGAGCCGAGCAGTATGTGGCTCGAGCTCGGCTCGTTTATAATTTCGAGCTCAAAATTCTGGCTCGAGCTCGGCTCATTTAGTTAATGAACGAGCTTTTTCCGAGCCGAGCTTCGAGTAGCCCATGAATGGCTTGGTTCATTTGCAGCCCTAATTATGGTGTAAAGCTATGTAGGGTTTGATTTATTTTTTAATTTTAATATGATATGTAGTGTTTCTTTTCATTGTTTTAAAAAAAAATTTATGCCTGAAATCTGTTTCCTATAATCAAATGTTTGGGGTGATGAGGTGAGTATGTTAAGTGAAGTAAGGTTTTTGTATATAAAGAAAAAAAATATTGTACAGTTATATAGTATTACATAATATTGTATGAGATTAATGTATAATATGGATATTATTAAGAATATGATTATCACAATGTATGCAAACAATTATAATTTCATATTATTTCTGGATAAATAAATATAATAATATAAAATATCAAAATAGACATGTGGACTATTCTTTCAATAACTAATAAATTCTCATCAAGAAATTAATCTAAAAGTTGTTGAAAAACCATAGCCTTGATTTAATTGTTTATTCATAATTAAAGACATGAGCCTCTTAGTAAACATCTTTGTTTGATGAGTTCACATATTGAATAAATAAATACTGTCGTGGTGAATTCAAATGATGCATTATTTGGCATTTGTCTTTGATTCAAGTCATGTACATATTATTTTTCTAAAATTTCTTTTTATAAATAAATTAGTTAGTTTGAGTTAAATAAGTTTGATCCAATAAAAAACAATATATGTGAATATATAGATTATTCATTATCCTAATTCTTATAGGGCACTTTTACTTAAAACTTTTACTGATCGAACGAGCTTGCAATCTCATGTAAGTCCCTTTAAAAACATATCAAAGAAGAGTTTGGTGTAGACTTGGACCAATACATGTACAAAAATTAGACAGATAAATTAACCTATCATCATCATAATATAAATTCTAACCTTGGAAGTATTGTGATCGCTTCCCCGCAAGTGTACGGGATCGCCAAGTAATACCTCGTGCAAAGACACGAGGATCGTATTCCACGGGGCTAAGGATCTCCTATTACTCCTTCTCGAGCTATTATCTAGCCTAAGATCTTAAGTGATGGATTTACTCTACTAAATACAAATAAAACTAAACACAAGATTTGCTAGCAAATTAGAGAGAACAAGCAATAAGCAAGCAAGAGAATCAATGAACTGCAAAGGCCTATGGATGTGGATCCCCTTGAGGGGTTATCATGCAACATGGATGATGATTTAAAGATGCAAGGGTAAATTGGACCATGAGATTCCAAGATTAGAACAACCCCAATTTCTCGGCGATTGAACCCTAATCTCATACGAACATAGATAGGAATTTCTTCCAAATCTACATTCCTACAATTGCATTAAGTACAAGGAAATCTCGCTTAGGAATAAACCTACTCTTCTTCGGATTAAACCTACTTGGAGGGCTACCAAACACCCGATTTCTCGGCGTGATGATACAAGTATCCCCTTCTAATCCATTCATGACCTAATACATGCGAGCAAGTCATATCTACATGCATCATTCATAAAAGAGCTACGGATTTCTCCTTGGTGTAACACTTAGCATGAAAACAATGGATTATATCTCAAACATACCCAAGCATAGAATTAACAAGTAATCATCCAAAATACATGATAAAACCCCCCAAGGTTCACCAACACCCGGTGGCCTTGGGGGTCTAGTGTGTCATCATCTCATAACAAAGCATACAATCAAGCAAAACATGAAACAAAGACATAGTATGACACTCCCTAGATGAAATGGTGAAGGTTGAGGCGAGAATATGCCGAATGACGCTTCCCCCGCCAAAGGAATGCCGAATGACGCTTCCTCTAGCCGCGGTTCTCCTTCCTTCAAGTCGTGATCGATCTCCCCTTTGAATGATGTTGCCTTCTTGCCTTGAGAGCCTTGGACCTTGGGCTTCAATGATCTTCTAGCTTTCTCGCCCTCTTTCTCCTCCCCAAGGTAGCCCAAAAATCTCCCAAATGATCTCCCAAAAAAGTCGGCCAGCAAAAAGTCCTTTAATCAGCCCTAAAAGTGAGTATATATACCCCCGAGGGCATACGGGCCATATAGGGGTCGTATGGGGGTCGTATAGCACTCAGAAACCCTAGATTCGCGTTCCATACGGGGTGCATACGGCCACCATACGGCCCCGTATACTGGGTAGTATGGAAATCTAGACAGAACACCAAATCAATCCACTGCTACAGTGCATATGGCCCCCATCTTTGGGTAGTATGGGGGTAGTATGAAATTCCTGTTTTCTTCTCTTTTTTTGCCAAAATGATATCTTCTTGTTCTCCATGGCTTCCATATGCCCTACAAAGCAAATAATAGAGCGATTAAAGCGTGAAAGCGGGCATCAAACCTCACAAAAATACATGCAAAGTGCATACGATATATATATGAAAAACACCTACATTTAGACACTTATCAAACATCCCCACACTTAAAGCGTTGCTTGTCCCCAAACAAACAACTCATGAAAAAAACAAAAGAGGCGAGAAGTGGTTAAATGCAATACCTCTAGCTCAAGCAAATATAAGATTCCAAAAAAACAAAGGATAATGAAACATAGATGTTGAGTTATAGTCATTAAGCATAATAAAAAAATATCCTGTCTCACCCCTAATATGTATGTGCGTGTAAGTGAATCCTTTATCTCATTTGCCACTGATCCGGGTCTAGCTCAAGGACTTCAATCGAGTACGACTCTAGATGCTAATCACTCCACATACAAAGAATACTAAGTCTTAAACTACTAAGTGCTACTTCAATGGCCAAGTAAGATCCTTCTAATTCTATAGCTTGAAACTAAATCCTTTTTTTCTTTTCAAAACCTTTGGTAGGTACTCAAAAAGATCACTAGGGTTTTTATTTTCAACTCAATATTCAACATTTTTTTTTTTCCGAGTCCGACTAATGTAGACTACATCAAAATCATTTTAAAAATCTTTCTAGAGGATGCACATCTTTGGTTAGGCACAAGAGCCACCCAACTACTCGATTACGGTCTACATAGGCGCATTCATGCTTCATTAGCGGAGGAATCTTGACATAGACTCATACTTTCACTCTCACCCTAGATCACATCTTGAGAGTACACTACATGCCACAAAACTCGGATTAGCTCAACAAGACTTAGAAGTTCTTAAGAAAAACATTGAAGGATAGAACTTAGTGTTCTAAGGCCAAGTACTCAAAGTAGTGTGTTAAGCATACAAGAGAGTTAGAGTAGTCACATTGGCTATTCCCGGGGCATCGACAAAAAAATTCGAGTGCACAAGACAATACTATGGGGTGAAAGCGAGATTCAATAAAAGCATAAAAACAAGTAACTCACATCCATCATTAGTCCAAGCTAAAAAGAATCTTACAAGAATGAATAAAAGCCATCATTGGTAACACTAGCATGTAAACAATGTTCCTAAAACATGAAATGCACCCATCCCCACACTTAGTGTTGTACATTGCCCTCAATGTACACTAATCATGAAAAAAATGCAAGAAGGGCCAATGCAAATAATAATAGAGGAGGGTGAAAAAAACAGAACTTCCCGGTTTATCTTGTGTTACGTCGTGAGGTGCGACTCGACAAAAAGGTGTGGTGAGCAATACCGTCTTGTCCGACCTCCACTTTAAAAAAACTAGGAAAGCTCACCAAATTCCCTCAATGCCTGCGAGGGCAAAAAGGGGACATCATCATTCCACAAAAAAATTCACAAATACAAACACAAGGGAGAGACTAGGGAAAAAGTCAACAAAAATACATAGATGAAAACAAAAAAAAAGTTCAACACAAAGAGTTGGGAAGAAGAGGTCCATGCCAACTCAACAAAAACAAAAAAACATAATACAAAAACAAAAATAAAAGTAAAGTAGATAAAAAAAGTGTCCATGCTCAAAGCGAGTCGCTACTCATCACAATCAGTGCTTTGGCGGTGGTGGCATGGTGGCGAGAAAGAGTATCGCGAGGAGAACCATAGTATGAGCTAATAAAACGGTGAAAATCTGCCTCGAGTCGGCGCTGTCCCTCAAGGACCTGCAGAAGCTGGTCACGGATCTCGCGCTGCTCCTGACGCACGCCCTGAATCTCTCCCTCAATCCCCCTCAGTCTCATGTCGAAGTCAGGTAATGAAGTAGTACCGGGGGTAGGAACAGGTGCGCCCTCAGGCTCTGACTCTATGTGCTCTGTCGGCGCTGTTGGACTCACCGGTGGCTTGGTCTTTGGGGGCCTGCCCCTCATGCGCTCAGCAACCACCAAGCCAATCGCTCGTATGTGTGCCTTCCCGAGGGGTGCCGTACCTCCTACAATAGTCATGCCTCACGTCTGCTCAAACAAACCAATGCCACGGATCAATCTGGTCACATAGGGCCCAATAAAGATAGCTCCCAATCGAGTATCACGAGCCACGGTGAAGGAATGCATCAGCGACAAGGTAGCCAAGGTGAGTAGGGCACCTCTCAAAGATGCCATACATCGTAAAGATATCGGATTGGGTGACCACCCCCTTGCTATCGGTCCGGCCCCAAAGAGAACGGGCAATCAAAGCATGAATGAATCTATGTGTCGGGTCAATCATGCGTGAGGCCTTTCGGGTCGTATCTTCACCCGCCAAAGTCGCCCAATAGTTGCTCCTACCCACCTCACTCGGAAATCAAGCTTAAGACGTTTGCGGGCATGGGTTTTGATAAAAATCATCATCATATATCCCCAAGTACTTGGCAAAGTCCAAATGATGCATAGTGCGCTTCCTTCCAAAAAGCTTGAAAAGCGGATGGTGACAATCTTCTTATTCATACGGATTCTCCATCTTGTCGAGCCTCAAATGTACTCAAGACCTCCAAGGTTAATTGACGGAAGGTTGGCTCGTTAATGGCAAAGAGTTTATCCCAACAATCGTGTGAGAGCCAATCCCGCACTTGACTTGCAAACCCAAGGTTGTCCACAAGTTCCCAATCAAGATAGCACAAAGTCCCGAATGGTTTTGTCTTCAATCTATCATATCTCTCTCGATGGTGGGACAATTTGAAGACGGGTTCATCGGGTGTAGAGGATGGTTCGGTAGTTCTTGGGCGCTTGGAGGCGAGCCTTTTAGTGTTAGGCATCCCTACAATGAAGAAAAAAACTTTGATCAAGCTCAAAGGGATACAAGATAACTCAAAATAACATGGTAGAGATAGAGGAGACTAATGAAAAATTGGGTTTTTGGGACCATACGGCCGTATGGGGGCCGTATGGTCACTATTCACACGGCAAGAGTCTCCCCTATACTCATGGAATCGAAAAAAATTTGTACATAAACTTTGAATGAAAAATTCATTCACAACATTCACATCATCCAAATCAAGCAAATTGCTAAAAGAAATTCCATGCACAAGTCTCAAGAATGCCCAAAAAAATGGAAAAGAATAAAAACTAGGGCATTGAAAAAAAGCATACCGAGCGAAACCTTGAGAAAACAAGCTTTAAACTCGGGTAAGATCACTAGATCGAAGTCTCCAATGGATTGGGAGAAGTTTTTTTGGAAGAAAAAAATGAAGACATTCGGCCAAGAATCGAGGGAGAAAAGAGAAAAATTTCGGTGGAGTTGAAGAGAAATGAGAGGTGGAAGAGAGAGAGAGAATGAGAGGCCTTAAAGGGGAAGCCCGCCACCATACGACCCCCATGCGACCCCGTATGGGGGCCGTATAAGTGGGTAACTTCCCTCGGCCGAGACACCCAGCCGACTTGGACGGCCCCCATACGGGGCCGTATGGGGGCCGTTTAAGTGAGCACAGAGCCATCCGGATCGGCTCTGTGGTCAGCTTAGACGGCCTCCATACGACCCGAGTATGGCCGTAAACCTTTAAAAGGCCAATCAAAATCCATGAAAAACCTGCCTCAAATGATGTAAAAAAATGAAAAAAAGAAAGTTTGACGACTTCTCCAAAAAAAGCGACTAAAAATGAATAAAAGCGACGATCTAGCACATAAATTAACACCTACCCATGTGTGTCTCAAGAGGTTGCACAAATATACCACAATAAAAATGATGAGAGCAATGTGCCAAATGTATGAGCATGAACTTATTCACAAGCAAACAAGTCTAAGAAATACGAAAATTGAAATGAACTAAGAACTAAGAATACGGAAAATGCAAACAAATGCCCCCGAATGCTTGGGTTGCCTCCCAAGAAGCGCTTGTTTAACGTCACGAGCCTGACGTACCTTGTTCCTTACCTCATGGGGGTTCAAACAATTTGAAGCCACCCCCGGTTTCCCTTGTAGTGTTGCTTTGGAAGTAAAGTTTCAATCGTTGCCCATTGACTTTAAAAGTGCCCTTTTCCGGGTGAGCTACCTCGACCACTCCATGGGGAAAGACTTGAGTGACTGTGTATGGGCCTGACCAACGTGATCTAAGCTTCCCAAGAAATAGTTTCAACCTTGAGTTGAAAAGTAGAACTTGATCGCCCACGTGAAATTGCTTAGGGTGCTTGATGCGTGCAGTCGTGGTACTCTTTTACTCTCTCTTTATAGAGTCTCGAACTTTCATATGCCGTGGGCGCCACTCATCAAGTTCATTTAGTTGGAGTTTTTCTCTTGCAACCTGCGAGAGAAGAATCAAGATTTAGAAACTTTATCGCCCAATAAGCCTTATGCTCAAGCTCAGCGAGTAAATGGCACGCTTTTCCATAGACCCGAGACGAAATGGAGTGACTCCAATAGGAGTCTTGTAAAGCCGTTCAGTAGGCCCGAGGGCGTCATCTAGATGTTACGCCCAATCTCTTCGGGTTTTTGAGACACGACTTTTCTCTAGGATTCGCTTTAAGTCCCTATTGGACACCTCAACTTGCCCATTTGGTTTGTGGATGATAAGGTGTTGCCATTACGTGGGATACTCCGTAGCAGCTTGAATTTTTGGCAAAGCGGGGCGTTACGAAATGAGTGCCTCTGTCACTAATGATCGCACGCGGTGCGCCGAACCTGGAAAATAATTTCTTTAAGAATTTTATGACCACCCTCGCGTCATTTGTTTGCAAAGCCTGGGCCTTCACCCACTTAGACACATAATCAACTGCCACGAGGATAAACTTGTATCCTTGAGAGCTTGGAAAGGGTCCCATAAAATCAATCCCCCACACATCAAAAACTTCACAGGCTTGGTTCCAATTTTGGGGCATCTCATCCCGGTGAGATATGTTGCCGACCCTCTGACATCTGTCACAGGATTGAATGAATTTTTGTGTGTCTTGAAATATTGATGGGCAATAGAAGCCTGCATCAAGAATCTTTTTTTGGTTGTTCTATTTGCATCATAATGGCCACTGTTGGTCTCGAGTGGCAATGCTTCAAAATACTTAGACCCTCTGCTCTAGAGACACATCTTCGAGCAACCTGATCGGAGCATACTCTAAATAAGTATGGATCTTCCCAAATATAGTGTTTAAGATCAGAAAAGAATTTCTTCCTCTGTTGATATGTAAACCATTTCGGGATGACCCCACCAACCAAGTAATTAGCAAAAATCGGCAAACCAGGGTGGTTCCTTCTCTTCAATCTGCTGAATATTATCTGAGATGCTCCTCAGGGAATGAGTCATTAATGTCCTTTTCTCTTACAGTTTCGGGCGGGGGCTTCTAACCGGGATAGATGATCGGCAGCGAAATTCTCCGCACCCCGCTTATCCCTAATCTCAAGGTCAAATTCTTGGAGCAAAAAAAACCCACCTTATCAAACGAGGTTTTGCATCTGATTTGCTAAGTAGGTACCTCAACGCTGAATGATCAGTGTACACCACAACCTTAGAAAGAACCAAATATGACCGGAATTTATCAAAGGCAAAGACCACGGCAAGTAGTTCCTTTTCGGTGGTAGTGTAATTCAGTTGGGCACCCGTTAGAGTCTTGCTTGCGTAGTAGATTGGGTGGAAATGTTTCTCTCCGCTGACCAAGCACAGCCCCAACTGCAAAATCACTCGCATCACACATCAATTCGAATGGGGAATCCCAATCGGGAGCGACCATGATGGGTGCATGGATTAGCTTCTCCTTGAGCACCGTGAAGGGACGCCATGCAATCGTTATTGAACCTCGAATGGGACATCTTTTTTTCCGAGTAACCTTGTTAGGGGGCCTAGCAATTTTTGAAAAAAATCCTTGATGAATCGTCTATAAAACCCGAGCATGTCCCAAAAAAACTTCTTATGGCCTTCACGAATTTGGAGGTGGTAGCTTTTTCAATGGTAGAGATTTTTTTGCCACTGTCGACCTCAATTCCATCTTTTAGAGATTTTTGTGACCCAAAACTATCCCTTCTTGCACCATAAAATGGCATTTCTCCCAACTTAGCACCAGATTAGTCTCTTCACATCGAATAAGGACCAACTCAAGGTTCTTGAGGCAAACATCAAATGAATCACCGAAGATGGAGAAATCATCCATGAATACCTCCATAAAATCTTCCACCATATCCTCGAAAATGGCTGTCATGCACCTCTGAAAGGTAGCCGGGGCGTTGCATAACCCGAAAGGCATGCGGCGATAAGCAAAGGTGCCATAGGGACAAGTGAAGGTGGTCTTTTTCCCGATCTTCGAGGCGATAGGGATTTGGAAATAACCCGAGAACCCATCCAAAAAAAGCAATAGTAAGAATGTCCAGACTAATCGCTCTAGCATCCGGTCAATGAATGGTAGGGGAAAATGATCTTTTCGGGTGGCGTCATTTAGTTTTCTATAGTCGATACATACACTCCACCCGGTAGTTGTACGAGTTGGAATCAACTCATTTTTTTTCATTGGTGATCACAGTCATCCCCCTTCTTTGGGACCACCGGACGGGGCTTACCCACTCACCGTCTCGATATCGGGTAGATAATGCCCGCATCGAGTAGCTTGATGATCTCGCCCGAACCACTTCCTTCATGTTTGGGTTGAGTCTTCTTTGGGGCAAGGCTCTGGGCTTGTGTTCATCCGTCATTAGAATTTTTGTGAGTGCAAACCGACTGATTTATTCCTTTTATATCCGCAATCTTCCAAGCAATCGCGCTCTTGTGCCTCTTTAGCATATCCACCAATCTATTCTTTTACGAGATTGCCAAGTAATACCTCGTGCAAAGACACGAGGATCGTATTCCACGAGGCTAAGGATCTCCTATTACTCCTTCTCGAGCTATTATCTAGCCTAAGATCTTAAGTGATGGATTTACTCTACTAAATACAAATAAAACTAAACACAAGATTTGCTAGCAAATTAGAGAGAACAAGCAATAAGCAAGCAAGAGAATCAATGAAGTGCAAAGGCCTATGGATGTGGATCCCCTTGAGGGGTTATCATGCAACATGGATGATGATTTAAAGATGCAAGGGTAAATTGGACCATGAGATTCCAAGATTAGAACAACCCCAATTTCTCGGCGATTGAACCCTAATCCCATACGAGCATAGATAGGAATTTCTTCCAAATCTACATTCCTACGATTGCATTAAGTACAAGGAAATCTCGCTTAGGAATAAACCTACTCTTCTTCGGATTAAACCTACTTGGAGGGCTACCAAACACCCGATTTCTCGGCGTGATGATACAAGTATCCCCTTCTAATCCATTCATGACCTAATACATGCGAGCAAGTCATATCTACATGCATCATTCATAAAAGAGCTACGGATTTCTCCTTGGTGTAACACTTAGCATGAAAACAATGGATTATATCTCAAACATACCCAAGCATAGAATTAACAAGTAATCATCCAAAATACATGATAAAACCCCCCAAGGTTCACCAACACCCGGTGGCCTTGGGGGTCTAGTGTGTCATCATCTCATAACAAAGCATACAATCAAGCAAAACATGAAACAAAGACATAGTATGACACTCCCTAGATGAAATGGTGAAGGTTGAGGCGAGAATATGCTGAATGACGCTTCCCCCGCCAAAGGAATGCCGAATGACGCTTCCTCTAGCCGCGGTTCTCCTTCCTTCAAGTCGTGATCGATCTCCCCTTTGAATGATGTTGCCTTCTTGCCTTGAGAGCCTTGGACCTTGGGCTTCAATGATCTTCTAGCTTTCTCGCCCTCTTTCTCCTCCCCAAGGTCGCCCAAAATCTCCCAAATGATCTCCCAAAAAGTCGGCCAGCAAAAAGTCCTTTAATCAGCCCTAAAAGTGAGTATATATACCCCCCGAGGCATACGGGCCGTATAGAGGTCGTATGGGGGTCGTATAGCACTCAGAAACCCTAGATTCGCGTTCCATACGGGGTGCATATGGCCTCCATACGGCCCCATATACTGGGTAGTATGGAAAATCGGACGTAACACCAAATCAATCCATCGCATACGATGATACGGCCCCCATACTGGGTAGTATGGGGGTAGTATGAAATTCCTGTTTTCTTCTCTTTTTGCCAAAATGATATCTTCTTGTTCTCCATGGCTTCCATATGCCCTACAAAGCAAATAATAGACGATTAAGCGCGAAACGGGCATCAAACCTCACAAAATACATGCAAAGTGCATACGATATATATATGAAAACACCTACATTTAGACACTTATCATATTGGTAAGTCCCTTTAAAAACATATCAAAGAAGAGTTTGGTGGAGACTTGGACCAATACATGTACAAAAATTAGACAGATAAATTAACCTATCATCATCATAATATAAATTATAACCTTGGAAGTATTGGTGTATGTGGAATTATCTATTTTTGTAACAAAAGGAACAATTTGCACCAATAATTGCTGTTGAAAAAGTAAATTTTCTTAAAAACAAGCTATATATATAATATTCTTATTATATTATACTAGCTTGCATTAATAAAAGCCTAAAACTTAATTAAAAAAAACACCTTGCAAGCTATTAATTTGTGGAGGTATTTATAAACTCACTATTTACTTCATTGATTTATCCCCTAATGCTTTTCTTCTCAAATTTTCATCGACTGATTGGGGGTTTTTAGTTTTGTGCACCCAAATAATTTTTTTTTACTAATAGGTGACAAGCGCCACCCATTTAAGGGATTGTCAAAGAGACAGATATGTACGGAGGTGCACAAATTAGAGTGGCTAACAAATCTCTTAGAAAAATTCGTCTGGCATTTAAAGGATTGTCAAAGGCATAGACAGGTACGGAGGTACGCCAATTAGAGTGGCTTACAAACCTCCTAGAAAAATCCATTGCCCTGCAACTTTGGAGGGATGAAACTATTGTTTCTCCTACAAGGGACTCCACACCCATGATATGAACAGTACATGAACAGTCCTTAGCCTAGGTGTACATTGCATGAACAGTATATGAACACTACTACCGGGGGAGAGATTTGAACCCTTGCCCTCCTCTTGCACCCAAGTGTCTTACCATTGGACTATCCAATAGTTGACGCACCCAAATAATTAGCTCCCTATTATCTGTTTTTTTTTTGTTTTTTATTTTTTTTGAACCCAACAATGACGACTTTCGCTCTCCCCCTCTTCTCACTTCCTCCTTATCTCAAATAATAATGGAAAGTTGGCATTCATGATTATTTATTCGATCATAAACATTGATGTTTTTATTATTGAAGTCACTCCAAAAAAAAAAACATATATTCAATAAATGAGAACAAATATGTTACAACCAATTCTTATTCATCCTATGGAGCTATGGAGTTAAACCTTAGGACTTGCTTGGAAGGGGGTTAGTGAAGGTATTGTAAGGTAGGGTTATGGTCCAACCCTTGTTTCGATCAAGGGTTATCTAGAAGGTAAAGTTTAAGGGGGTTAAATGGAGAGTTTAGAAACCAGGGACAAGAATATAGGGAGAGATTTAAACATTGAACATATATATATATATATATATATATATGTCTGTGTGTGTATATACTAGTGTGAATGAGAGAATGAGCACAAAAACTATTATGAAGAAACTAATAAAACAAGCACTTTTGCTCAAATAACTTGATTCCCTATAATTTTTATCTAATGGTAGAGCACAAACACATGAGTAGTGAGAGATTGTCTGATTATATATATATATATATATATATAGTGGATGAAGACATTAAATCTCCCTCTCACTCATTCTTTTTTTCCCCAATGATTATATCCCTACTTCTGTCTCTCTTCACCTTTATATCCCGATAATTGTACTTGTGCTTCTCTCTTTCTTACCTTATTTGTATATAACAATCTTATTTAATAGAATCCAAATTCCAATACATACAAATGATTTAAATAAAATAAATTTATTTTGGAAAAAAAAGTCATCGTTAATTGTCAATTATGTATGAATTATTTTGTTAGACGTAATTCTCATAACGCTTCAACCGGGTTATTCTATTCCACCCCTTATAAAGAAAAGAACTTAATGAAAAATACTTAATACCACGGCGATACATTTATACAAAACTTCTACCCCGAGCACACGCAATGGAGCCGTAGACAGTCAAGTTAAATCCAATCTACGAAATAATTTGATCTCTGGACAGCATCGTTGTGGTAAAGGTCGTAATGCCAGAGGAATCATTACCGCAGGGCATAGAGGGGGAGGTCATAAGCGTCTATACCGTAAAATCGATTTTCGACGGAATGAAAAAGACATATCTGGTAGAATCGTAACCATAGAATACGACCCTAATCGAAATGCATACATTTGTCTCATACACTATGGGGATGGTGAGAAGAGATATATTTTACATCCCAGAGGGGCTATAATTGGAGATACCATTGTTTCTGGTACAGAAGTTCCTATATCAATGGGAAATGCCCTACCTATGAGTGCGGTTTTAACTATTGATTTACGTAATTCTCCCCTTTTAAATTGAGACAAAGTGAATTCATACTTCTTGCTATAGTGTAAGAGTTGTTAAATTATTATTATTATTATTATTATTATTAAATGGTTTAGCCAAATATGAACTAATGGTTGTGTGAAAAATTTAAAATATAACATAAGATAATTTTTTTTTTTCCCAAACCATTGAAAGAATTAAAAAAAATATTGAATTAAAATCTATTTTTTGAATTGAATAATTAATTATTATTTTTTAGGGGATTTATTGGGATAGCTTTATTTTGATTTGCCATAATTCTGTTTTATGAATGTCTATAAATAATCATAAAAGAGTTTTCAATATATGTGAAAATTTCATAATATCTTATCTCGATGAAAGTGGTTTTGAAAAATATTAAAATATATATTTTTCTATAATTAATATTATTTTGAAAGGATACTATTTTATTGAAACCTGCGCTGTAATTTCACGCCTTTTTCTTGTATATACATATATAGATACATGCTATAAATTCTATCCCTTAAGAGCCTTGAGATCTCATTTGGAGTTATTTGATTGGGTTTGGGAATGTTTCAGTTTAGAAAAGTTCAAATTATTGATGAATCCATGGATATAATCTATGGATATGCACTATGATTAAAAGAAGATTATCCCTGAAATGCCTTTCAATGCCATTTAAAAGTCCCTCATGTGCATTTCCCTTCATATCCCCACCATATGCATAATATTAATCATGCTTAGGTGATTGATTTTTTTAATCTTAATTTATATAATAATAGCAAGAAACACAATCCACTTAAAAGAAACACAAAATATTTCAAATATTCTTATAACTATCACACATGTCACATATCTACTGGTTCTTTCTAAATTTTTGGGTTCATAATCAAATATTATCATTTATTAGTTTTTTTAAATTTTAATAAATAAAATAAATGATTAATTACTTTTGGCTTTAACCCTACCTTTTCACATTCCAACCTTTGTCAATTAGGTATTCCAAATTTTTTGATCTTTAGCTCCTTCGTTTTCTCCGATTGAATTTCTCCATAGCTTTGATTGTTGTTTCTGATGTGGAATTTAGATTATTTTCACGCATGGATTCATGAAGCTCCACCACACCACGAAGGTCTTCGCCCTAATCTCTCTCGGAATCCCCAATCATTTTCACCAATTTTACCAATGTTTGATCTCATCAAGAGCATATGCTGGGCCTTATTGAAACACTAGAATTGATTTCTCCTACCCGATCAACGATCTAGTAAGATAATGATGCACCTACCCACATAACGCGGATGCTGGTTGATGAGTTATAGAGAGACATGGAGGACATCGGATGGGGATCCTGCCATCTGGCCTTTGTTCTTACCCTTGTATCTTCATCGATGAGTGTTACTACCCCGATCGGCAACAAGTTATCACCAATTCACCACCCAAATGACATCCCTCGAATGGTCAGGAAGAAGATAACTGATCTGGAGCAGAGAGTGAGACCTCCAAAGACGAAGAAGGCCCCGAACTAACTTCTATCTTTTTTATACCCTTGGATTCCATGTTCATCGAGAGTGAAGGTTTGTATTAGGTAATTTTTCCCCCTTTCTCCCAACAAAAACATTCAGTTCTTGGCGTTTGAAAATCATTTGCAACACGAGCCTATGCAGGATGTTTTTTATTTAATTTGAAAGGTATTGAAATTTTGAGAATTTTGTAATGGAGACCAAACTCAAGAGTCCATTCATGTTTTTTAACTTTTTATTCATTTATAATTTTTGAAAATGTTATATTCATTTGTGAACTGAAATTAGTAAATTTTATTTATTCTTAGATGCAATGTTACAACTAAATTACGGAAAATAGTTAAGGAAACAAACTTTGAGTATCGGTAGTCAATTGAGGGATATTTTGAAAATTATTATTCATTTATAAATTTTATATATTCTATTTTGCTCATATTATTTTTTTCATTTCTATTTTTTTTATATTAGATGTTAATATTCTTAATTGTTGTTCATAAATGTATAGACATAAAAAAAAATTGCATCTATATATTGTTTGTTTTATAATTTTTTTATTTGGTTTTTGGGTTTTCAAACTAATGATATTGAAACCTACTATAATTGAAAAACAGCCATCCTCTATTAATTGAACATTTTTTTAGTTTTGTATTCCCATTTGAACACAAGTTACAAATTCAAACAAGTGCACAAGTTGCAAAAATAAAAACCAAGTGAGTTATTTCAAAAATAATGAATTAAAAAGAAAAACTGGTCTTATAAAGACTATTCGTGAGGCCGTGCAAAAAAAATAAAATAAAATAAAATAAAATCATTGGAAAAACTCAAAAGAATCTTCCTTTCTCTAATTTCAGTCTATCTATAATTTCTCTCTCTCATTTTTTTTATTAAAGCTCATTATGACTATGCCACACCCTCTACCCTACAAATGAAAAAAACAAAGTGGGTGTTTTTGATAGGTTTTGAATGAGAGGATCCCATATTTTTTTTAAAGGTATGATATTTAATTCAAACATGATTTAATTAAAAAATGGATATGGATGTCAAGATCCACAACTAATCATTTAAGCATGGTATGAAATTGCTAGATCCATTCTTGGTATTTGAGCTTCCCACACAATCATTAGTCTCCTAGATCAAGAGTGGTAACACTCCAACAAAAAATACATATCGTCAGCCTAATTTCCATGTAGTTCCAAGATCTTGTTTTGCTTATCCTTCCTTATTATTATTGTTTAATTGTTAACCAATTTGTTTTTTTATAGGAATAAAAAAACATATCATACTTCCAGCTTGAATTTATCTTTCCTTATTATAATTAAATGCACATATGAATTCAAGACAATTTGTGCCTTTTGCAGTAGTAACCTAACAAAGAAAAAGAGTTACCAAGATGATGCCATTAATCTTGGCAAAGAAATGGTTTGGCGTCTTCCTTTTACTTAATATTAATTGTTTTTTCATCACTCTCTTTTTCTTTGCATCATTTTTTCTCTATTATTGTTCTTATAATCATATAGCCTACTCGTTTGTGTATGCTCAACTACAAATATGTGAAATAACCTTGGAAATTCCTTCAAGTTATGAAAAACATTAATTTAGTATATGGAGTAGGCAATATTGGATTAATGGGCTTGATATCTCAAATTGTCTTTGATAGTGGAAGACCTGTTCTTGGGAATGATTTATTTTAAAAAAAATTATTGAAAGGCCATCCATTATAAAAGAACTTAAGATATTAACATTTTCCCTATATACTCGGTATCATTCCCAAAGCTCTAATGGATAAAAAGGTAAGAAAAAATTTATTGAATTTTATGACAAACTATTAAAAAAAAAAACCCAAACCAAATACCAAAGCATATTTAGTAATATATTATTTTTTGAATTTAGCAGATCACTGTCGTTACTATAGGAGAAGTAAAACCAGTTACAGATATGCACCAAAGAAAAGCAAAGATGTCTAGAAATTCAGATGCCTTTATAGTTATGCCTGGTTAGTACATAACCTACATTTCATATTTATTATATACCCATTAACATTGTTTTATTTTGTTATCATTCTTTTATTAGTCATTATGCACAAAAACACAAATCCTCTCACAAGTCATTATATTTTTATTTTCTTGAAATAAATAACCAAAAATACAAAAAATAAACTCATTAATCTCAATTGGAATTATTATGCAAGAGGTTATAACACTATTGAGGAACTTTTTGAAGTGATTACTTTGGCACAATTAGGCATACATAATAAGCTCGTAATTCAATGGCAATTGTACACATACACAATGGAAATTATAAACAAATTATGACAAACGTATTCTTTGTTTTAGGTCGAATTATTGAATATTGATGGCTACTACAACTCATTGCTTTCTTTCATTAACCAAGCTATAGAAGAAGGTTTCATCAACCTAAGTGCATGACATATCATCGTCCCCGCTTCAAATGCAAAGGTGAGAAACTCAAAATAATATTTTAATGCTGAAAAATGGCTAATGTTTATAATGTCCTATTATAAGAAATGTTAGCTTGTGTAGCAAATGGCTAATGTTTTTGTTTGGCATGTTTAAAAAAATTCATGTAAAAAAAAATCTTCTATATATAAAAATGTCAACAAACCTTACAACTAAACCTTCTTTGCCATATCGACATAACACACTAGGAAAACCTTTAAAATACATAATTTACTACAAATGCAAAACTAATCTAACGCTAAATTATTATATGCATGAATTAATAGATAATATTTTTTACAAAAAAAAAACCCTTTTACTAATATATTCTTCTTTTACAGGTCAAAAATACACTACATATGAGAACTGAGACAAAAATAAACTTACAAACAATGCTTAAAATAGCAGAGGAACACCTCTCGACATGAATATAAACAATACCTATCCAAACAACAGATATTGAGAATCTAATTTAACACAAAATGATTCTATGCATTACTTAGCATTAGTTAGTATAGAATAATTTTTTTTATATCATCTCAAACAACATCTTCACATGACGTAGAAAACTTTCCCGAATACATTGTTCTTTTACAAGTCAAAAATACTGCTAGCCATGAGAAGGGAGGCAAAGGATCAACCCCAAACCATCATCAGATCCATGAAGTTGCCTCATCGGAGAACTATGCCGGGAAGTCTTTGAGATACAATTCATCTCCCAAAATCCCATCTTTAGTAACTCTGATCAACCTCAACCTTCCTGTTGCCATGGATGACAATGTTAAACACTCCACTGTCTATAATGCACATCCATAATGACAACCATGAGTACAATGGAGTTGTTTAGTCTTTTCCCTCTTTTTGTTTTTTTTACTGTTTGGAGTTGGGGATGAGAAATTGAACAACCTTTTGTTATGTTTAATTCAAGTAGCTTTGTTTGCTAATATTATGATAATAATCTTTGAGTTAACTATGAAATTGAGTAAATATAAATGTCATCTCAGTTAAATTGAGTAACTCTTCCAAACTTGAAAATATAAATCAAGTGAGTGAATCCCTCACAACGCAACTTTTCTACAATGAATGAAAAAAAATTATGCTGTAATTTATTCATGTATGAAAAAATCATTATTAAATATATGATTTTTTTAAAACTTACTATGTATCTTCTAACCAGTAAAAATTTTCAACAAATGAAATATTTATTATATTGTGAACATATTTTTGTTAACAATGAAAAAGAGAAAAAAATTTGAAAAATTAAATAAATAAAATAACATAAAAATTGAAAATGCATATACAATTGAAAATCAAATTATTTTCGTATATAAACATGTAGCGTCAGCACGAGTCCCACACCAGTTATAATAAAATATATCTCCAATACACCAAAGATAGATCTATCCATACCTTATTCACATTTTCTAAAAAAATAAAATTTGTTTATATCATAAAAAAAATCCCCACAAACATAGTAGGCATGAACTCTGTATAATAACATGTAGGATGCCTACAATTTTACCATTATCCATATATGTCAAAAGTATATGCTGTGATCCTTTCAAGTTTCTACCACAAATTAAAGTCAATTGAAGACTTAGGAAAAATGGCTTTTGTATGTGGGCGATGGACATGTATGTGGGTTGGGCCTCTCTTACAACTAAGGGGTTGTGAGAGTTATCAAAGTTAAGCAAAAGAAGCAAGGAAAGAAGGTTAGGGAGTTATAGAGAGGATGATGAGAACAAGAACACATGAGCTAATTACTCAAAGCTTATCTCTTTCATTCATACCTCCAATGGGTTACAAGGGCCCTCCTTATATAGAAGGAGAGAATACTATGCTATATGTCACAAAGTCATTCAACCTAGAAGTAGGTTTTGACTAATACATTGTTTTATATTACATAAACTCATTAATCAAAACCTAATAACCCTAACCTAGAGTATAGGATTTGACACTTTGATAACCATAATAAGTAACCTCTAATGTAAGTTAATAAATAACCTCCAAAGAAGGTAAGACACTCATACTGTCATACATACTCTCATACTTCATACTTTACATATACATACATATTCTCATACTTTACGTATGTGCATACATACCCATCACTCACACACAAAAAACCCTCACCCACACACAAAAGAGGCTAAGGAATGGCCAACAAACTAATCTCCCATAAGATTGATGATGTTTTGTTCAGTCAAATAGTTGGTGTCAAGCATTAAATCAGTACTAGGAACACTGGCCATGTCATGATCTCCAAAGGAATAGGCTTTGGCCCATGAGTTGATTTTCTTCATGTGAAGGGTAGTAGGTTCCATGGTCATGTGTAGATTAGGGAAAGGAGAGTACACAGGAAAAGGAAGGTCGGGAGGTGTATAGACCTTCATGATAGGCGTCTTAAGGATAAATTCGCAATGCAGGTGCATATGAGTATGCTTCCAGTCAATGGCTACCATATATGCTCGCCATAAATGGATCTGCTATTGAAGTTCACCAGGGGTTAGGACAATAGTAATATCATCATAGGGCATAAGAAGTTGATAAGGTTCATACCGACGGAAGACAGTGATCTTGATGTGATGGTGTGCATTATCTGGTATGGTCCAAAAGCATGTGGAATAGTACAAAATTCCAAGTTGATGAAGCCATCTTGTAAAGTATCATATATAAAGAGTCGGTGAAGAATATGAACAAGTTGCCGGTATCTATTAAGAAGCATAACCTGGGAAGGATCGGTGATGATGATCCTTGCTACATATATGCCCGTTCTCGATTAAGCCAACCAGATTGAATTGGACTCCGTTAATGAGCTTATTTTTCCATGAGGCAAGGTTGAATGAGCCTTGGATAATCATAAAACCTTGTTCACAAAAGCATCCGGCGTCCTTATATCCAGCTTCACAGAATGCAAGTCCTCCTAAGGCTAATCCTTCAGGGATCTTTGCTTCAGTTTGTAGAAGTTGTCTTATTGTCTGTTGTTCATCTAAATGTTGTTCCTGCTTTTTCTGCATAACTAATTCAAAAAAAATTTCTTTCACTTCACTTATTTTTTCAGGATATATTTCAAACTTTTATTCTTTTATTTTTCTATGTTATCAATAAACTCTTTTAACTCTTCTGTTTTTCTGATTTTTGTTGCGAAATCATGTTCAAGTTTTTCTTTTTTTTTTTCTTTCATGATTTTTACCTCTGTTTCAAGAAATTTGATTTTCCTTTCTTGTTCTATGAAGTACTCAACTGTATGTGGCTTTAGGACTTGAAATGTAATTCTAGATAAAGTCAATAGATTTGGGTTTCTGGAGCTTGAGCTTGGAAATTTATTTCGGTTATGGAAATTACTACTAAGAATACGGAGAACAGGTGTGTGGCTTTTTGGATTATTTCTAGAGGCCCAAATGTTATCCAAGAGGATGTGTTGGTGATTAGTGATTGGCAAAGGTGTATTGAAAAGAAGGTTTGATCCCATAGGGAAAACAGGAAGTTTTAAGGTAGGTTCTAAAGGAAAGTTTTTCTTATCCATCTACAAAAATAAAGAGAATCTGGTTAGATAAAATGATTTATAAAATTGCTAACTTTCTTTCCTTGCTTTCTTTGCTTAACTTTGGTAACTCACACAAACCCTTAGTTGTAAGAGAGCCCCAACCCATCTATAGTGGTATCAAAGCCCAAAAGGTAAGGATATGGAGGGGTAAAAGCCCTCTAGGGCTTCTCTTCTCTAAAACTATGTAGTTTTAGTATGAAGTTTTTTTTATTTCTCTTTACATGTTTTTAGAATATATGCTTTTATTTTCAGTTAGCAAGAGTTTCATAAATCTTGTGCTTTATTACGTAACATGGCTCTTTTAGAAGGTGAACTCAAAACTAAAAAATTTGCCTACAACAGAAATTTGGACCTTTTATAAGGTGAACTCAAAAGAAATTTACAAGGGAAAACTTTGTTACTCGTGTTGGATGATGTGTGGTCTTCTGAATGGGAAAAACTCCTCATCTTTCTACAAGCTTCTCAAATGAGGTCCGCAAAAATTGTGGCAACAACAAGAGAATCAAAAGTGTTGGGAAGGTAAGATGGAAACAATACAATTGTGCTAAAAGGTTCAGAAGATGATGCCTGCCGGGAATTCTTCGTAAGTTTTGCATTTGGTGGAGGGTGATGACAAGCACCCTTATTTGTAGGTTCAAGATGAAGAAATTAAACAAAAATATTTTGAAGATTTTATACCTATTTATCTCTGCAATTTTTGCTATAAAATTATCACTAAAATGCTTTCTAATCACCTTAAGACTGTGATCCACAATCTTATTGGTCCCGAAAAATCCGAGTTTATCCCTGGGTGTGGCTCTTTTGATAATATTATTGCAGCCCAGGAGATTGCCCATAGTTTAGAAACAGAGAATGATATCCCTAAAGGATGATTTGCAAAATTGATATTGAAAAGGTCTTTGATACTATTGAGTGGCTTGCCATTTTTGCTACCCTCCGGAGTTTATCCTTGAGCGTGGCATTTTTGATAATATTATCGCAGCCCAAGAGATTCCCTATAGTTTAGAAACAGAGAATGATATCCCTCCTAGGATGATTTGCAAAATTGTTATTGAAAAAGCCTTTGATACTATTGAGTGGCCTACCATTTTTGCTACCCTCCCAAGGATGCTCTTCCCAGATATTTGGATCACTTGGATCAGTTCATGCCTCAATTCTGCCTTTTTTTTCCTTCATTGTTAATGGCCATCATACATCTTGGATCAAGAGTAGTAGAGGAGTCCGCCAAGGTGACCCCATTTCTCCTCTCCTCTTTATCCTTGTCTCTCAGAACCTTACAACTATCCTTAATAAGGCCCTTCATCTTGACATGATCCATAGTTTCAATGAAAATCTTTCTAAAAATTTCAACCACTTAATGTTTACTGATGACCTAATTCTTGTGACCAAGGCCTCTAGAAAAATGCCAGAAATTGTATCATGTACCTTAATGTCTATCAAACTTTCACTGATCAAAAACCAAATTTGCTAAAATTTGTCCTTTATGTCCCTTCTTAGTGTAATCGTAAGCTAGCTAATACTATTTCTAGAATTCTTGGTATTAAGCTGGGTACCTTTCTTTTTACTTAATTATCTTGTTATTCCTATTTCTCTTAAAAGAATGTCGATTAATCAGCTTCAATTTATTCCCAAAAAAGTTCAGAAAGTTATTCAATCTTGGAACCATTCTTCTATTTCTCTTGCCGGTAGGACTATTCTTCTTAATAGCACTGTTTTTACTATCCCCAAATTACATTCTTTCAGTGATTAATTTACTTGTTTATATCTTGGATTCTACCTCAAAACTTGCCCAAAACTACCTCTAGGGTAGGACCAGCAATAATGAGCATTTTCACTCAATCGGTTGGAC
This sequence comes from Dioscorea cayenensis subsp. rotundata, assembly GCF_009730915.1. Classification (NCBI taxonomy): domain Eukaryota; kingdom Viridiplantae; phylum Streptophyta; class Magnoliopsida; order Dioscoreales; family Dioscoreaceae; genus Dioscorea; species Dioscorea cayenensis. The sequence goes on along the minus strand of NC_052488.1, from coordinate 10,782,506 downwards.
AGTTACTACACTTAGCAAACTTGACAAGGAGCTGCGTATTCGTAACCTTAGGATTGTGAATCACTCTCTTATGGTGAAAAATATTTTTGCTATTCTAAACTTTGAAGATAAAATTTGGGTGAACATTTTCAATTTCAAATATAGAGGTTGGCATCTTTGGAAACTAAATAATATTTCAAACTCTCCTGGTTTTACAAATCTATTTGTAATACTGCTAAATTTGTGAGACCGAATATCAAGCTCCTTTCTTGTAATCTTGAGTTAGTTAACATTTGGAAGGATGCTTGCATATTTGATCTTCTAATCTCTCTTAAGTCTACTTTCCTCAATACCTCTCTGGATTTTGAAAATATTTAGTTCCGTGACCTAACTACTTCAAATGGTTTTGCTTAAATGCTCTGGAGAACTAGTTTGGAAATTCTTTTGACAAGGATCGCATTAATGACATTAATATTAGCAATGAGTAACCTCTGTTTTGGAAATGGAATCATCTATCCTGCAAAACCTCTGTGGCCTCCTCAGTTTATAACTTCCTCAATAGAAATGATTATTGGAATGGTTGGCATGAAATTTGGAGACTTTCTGTCATGCCTCGTATCAAAGTGCACATTTGGAAACTTGCTCATGGAAAACTCCCAACCAATGCCTACCTATACAATCTGGATATTGGCCCAAACAATCCTTGCCCTCTTTACGGGTTGGAACCTGAAACAACAGATCATTTATTCTAGAATTGTTCAAAAACTATGCAATGCTGGCATGATTTGTTTGCTAAACTTGGTTTTAATTCATATTTGATTACTTCTCTTAGCACAGGATCTTGGCTTTTTGGAGATCAAAGACTCTTGGTCTAAAGCCCTTATTGCGACTGTCATCCAGCTTATCTCGAAGCAGCGTTGCAACTTTGTTTTTAGAAATGAACCGATTAATCCCTATGTGATTATTCCTTGAGCTTGGTCTTTATGTTATGATTTCAACAAACAATCTAACAAGGAGTGTGCTCTGTGCAAACTCAAGCTCCATTTCTATTTCTACCAATGCTTCCTGGTCTACTAACTCTCAGGTTGCTGGTCTGGGTTTCTCAATTATCACTAACACAAATTATATTTTGGCTGCAGGTTCATTAGGTAATGGTACTAGCTCTCCCATCCAAGTCAAACTGGTTGCGATCAGCCTTGCATTGTTTGCTCCGGCATCTCAATTTGCTGTGGACAAGCTGGTCAAGGGTGTAATTCATCATCTCTCCAAAGACAACCCATCATCAAACCATGAGAATAACAATCAGAAAGTGCTGCATGCTCTGGTGAAAGAAATGCAAGATGTCAGTCATAAAGTCAAGGCAACTCTTCGTGTGGCCAAGTTATTGCACAAGCAAGATAAGAGCATGCTCAATTTCTATAAACAACTCAAAGACGCATTTTATGAAGTAGAAGACCTTGCTGATGACTTTGAGTATCTCAAGCTGGAAGAACAAGTTGAGAAGATGAGTAGTGATTATGAAGCTACTGCCTCAACTCACCAGTCTAGAGCTAAAAAGCCTCGGATTTCCCCAACAAAGCTATTGGAGCTGCAAGGTATTGTACTGCCATTTGTTAATTAGGACTTGTTTCTGTTCGTTCTGTTAAAAATTAGTGAGCCGTATTTATGGAATTTCTTGTGCAAATGACATCATGATTAGCAATATAAGAGAAATTATTGGAAAATTAAATCGTATTAATGATGATCTCAGTTCTCTTATTAGCATGGCAAAGGTTTCTATGGAGTTGCGAAAAAAAGATGATGATAACTTTAGGGTGTTGCTACAACATTCAAATCAAAATTCAAGAGTGACCACATCTTCTGTTAATGTGAGAAAAATTTGTGGTCGAGATAGAGAACTAGAGATACTGAAAAAAAAATACTTGAAGAACAATCTGGTAATTACAAGGTGAATGTCACCCCAATAGTTGGGATGGGTGGGATTGGCAAAACAACTCTGATTCAACATGCATTCAATGACAAAAAAAGTTGCAAAATTTTTTGATGAACGGATGTGGATTTGGTTGTCATATGATTTCAGTAGTTCAAAGATTGTTCAAGACATGGTGAGTTCTCTTATTATTTCTAAATCTGAAACATTCACCCAAGCCAGAAATTTGGACCTTTTAGAAGGTGAACTCAAAAGAAATTTACAAGGGAAAAAATTGTTGCTAGTGTTGGATGATATGTGGTCTTCAGAATGGGAAAAACTCCTCATCCCTCTACAATCATCTCAAATGAGGTTCTCAAAAATTATGGTAACAACCATAGAATCAAAAATATTGAGAAAGCAAGATGAAAAAAAAATTGTGCTAAAAGGTTTAAACGATGAAAAATATTTGGAATTGTTTGAAAATTGTGCATTTGGTGGTACAGAGGCTAATGAACATCCAAGCATGCAAATTGCATGTAAGCAGATAGTAAAGAAATTGAAGGGATCACCTCTTGTAGCAAAGACAGTAGGAAGATTGCTAGAAAAAAAATATGAGCATTGGGCATTGAGCATTGAGCATTGGATGAATATGTTGAAGAGCAACTTGTGGGATTTAGGAATTGGTGCAAATGACATTATGCCAGCACATTATGCCAGCCCTAGCACTAAGGTATAATCACCTATTTGACCATCTCCAACTATGTTTCATTTTTTGTTCTACATTTCCCAAAGATTATAAATTTGAGGCAGCTGATTTAATAGAAATGTGGATCGCACAAGGTTATATTGTTGAACCAGAAACTAGTTCAAAAACAGTGGAAGAGATGGGACAGGCATATTTTGATGAACTGCTATCTAGATCTTTTATTGAAAAGAGTTATTCTTCAATGTACACAATCCATGACTTAACGCATGATTTGGCACAATTAGTTTGTTTGGGTGAGTGTGTTGTTTACCATGGTCAAACTATAAAAGAAAAGGCTAGTGTTCGTCATTTGTATTTGCAAAACATAGTCAACTTAAAATCATTATGTCATGTTGAGAGCTTGCAGACACTTGTAGTATTCGAAGATGAACTACACCAAGAAGATTACGAAGCACTAAGAAGCATTCGAGTATTGATCTTACATGATTCTCAAGCACAAAACTATTCATATAGTATTGGACATCTAAGACACTTGTGTTATTTGAACATGCCAAAAGTTAGCATCAAATCGTTTGATGAATCACTATTTAAGCTTTACCATATAAGAATGTTACCAAATTTGAATGTATTTTGTGAAAATTTGAATAATCTCATAAATCTCCAAACTTTGAATTCCAAATACATACTGTAAGTATATTGACATTGAGAAACATGTATTGTCAACAATCCCATCATGGGCAATGAGGCAGTATAGGATAACAGAATTGAGAAACATGAAGGAACTAAGAGGACACGTTCTTACAAATGACCTTGAGAAAATTGAGAAAGCCAATCTAAAGGAAAAAGCACATTGAGGTCCTTATCCTAGGTTGGAGTGATTCCGGTACAAGTTACAGCTTTACAATTGCGCATGAAGTGCTTGAAGTCCTATAACCAAATCCAAAACTTAAGCATCTTCACATAAGCGGATACAAGGGTTACCAGGTCCTAGCTGGTTTATGCCATTTACACTGCATAATCTACAAATTTTAGAGTTAATTAATTGTAGAGGCAAGCTATATCTTCAATCATTCGGTAAACTTACCTTCCTCTCACGACTCTGCTTATATGAAGTGGATGTAAGAATTGATATTAGTTATGAAGTGACCATACTATTCCCAGCCCTTGAGCAGCTGGAAATGCATCAATCATCAGTACTGTTTGAGGACATGTCATCATCAATATCCTCACAAAGACGCAGCAGCTTCCCTCCCATCTCTTGTATCGAGTACGAGAATTGTTATGGAGATGGCTTTGGATTGCCTTGTCACATGTTTTCGACAGAGCAAAGACTAAATATAACATGTTCTCAAGGGCTTTATGGCCAATTTTCAAGATGCTTGATTCTTTTTAAGCAATTGACTATTGGTTATGAAACAATGGTATCCTTGGTGAGAGAAATGAACAATTTCAAGGCACTGTCTTACCTAACCATCTGTGGCTAAGATGAGCTCACTTCCATTGGAGGTTTACATTTTATTCCATCCTTATGCTCCTTGTATATCTGTTATTGCTCAAAATTCACATTCTCTTTGAGCAACAGAACAGCGCAGGGGGCATTGCTACAGAAGCTAGATCATATCTCTATAGAGCATTGTCCACGATTGCAATCTTTGCCTATTTGGTCGCCTCACCTTCCCTCTCTGGAGACGTTGGAAATTGCCAATTGCTCTTTGATCCAGTCCTTGCCAGAGAATGGGTTACCTTCTTCTCTTAAATCATTGCTCATCAAAAATTGCAACCAAGGTTTCATAGCACGGTGCCAAGAAGTGGCTTCTCATGAATGATCCATGATCCAGCACATACATGATCAGAGAATAAATTATTTTTAATGACTAACATATATACTTCAAATTTCAACTTGCACTTGTTGGTATTAACGCAACACAACCCATCTCACTTCTTGCCATGGATTTCTTTTCCCATGTTTTGCCATTTAAACTCGACCATTTCCCCAATTATTTACTACAGGGAAATTCATGGAAGTGCCTCTTCTCTTTGAGCACCAGTTAAAAAGGACTACTTGGATTTCTGGCTTTCTAATACTCGCCATATACAAGTAATATCCATTTCATTTTCTTCATTAAACCAAATCTGTAATTATCTTTTTTTTTCCTTCCTTCAAAATGTTTAATTTCAGTTATATGCCTGATTATGTTTTCCATATCAATTGTTTTCTTGGTCATACAGTATTCTTGGACTTGCCATGTATGCATGGTTATGTTTGTAATTAGGAACACATATGTTGTACTTATGCTTGATGATAAGATCTCACCATCTACTTAGCAAGGATTCTTATTCTTTACATTATGCATTCTTAATCCAGTGATAACACAGAGCTATCTAAGTTCCTAATTCAATTTGTTTGATTAATGTCCGCAGATAAAATTTATATCCAAGGATGTTGGATTCTAGTTTTAATTCTTATCTCTTCCAGACACCTTTTTTGGTTACCATTATAATTACATGTTAAGTTAATCTGAATGTTGTAAGATTATAATAGAAAAAAAAAAATTGAATTCTGAAACTTTTGCAAAGAAGATTGTTCACTTTCTTATTCGAATTAGTATTTGTTCAGTTCTAATATTGCATATAAGATGTGAAATCCTATTTTAGTTTTGTCACAAAATTGTTGACATTCACTACTCTTGAGTTTGGAGCTTACTGAATAAAGCTTTGAATCATTTATCAATTTAATTAATTGAGTTTTATCTACTAGGGAAAAAAAATTTTTAATTTAATCAAATTTATTTATTTATTTTTTTAAGTAAAGATTATTATACAGACTCATTTGCACGCAACTTTATTTTAAGTACTAACTTTAAACTGTTCTTCTATATTGGGCTTATTCTGATGCTATTATCATACTTTCATTTGAGCTAAATCATATGTTGTTGGGGTTAATATACTGGTTTTCAGTTTCTGCTTTTCAGATTGTATCCTTATTTTTTTGAAAAAAAATTCGAAACAAATTGTAGTCATGTGCATTTGTGAGACTAGGACAATATCAATGTTATATGTATGTTGAATTATTTTTGATTTTTCCTTCATTTGTCTGAAGACTACTCATGGCTTTGAATTGGAAAAGTTGAGGGTTTTTGGTTGTATATATTGGAATGTAGGAGAAATGGAGAAAGCTTAAGACTTGTGATAATACTGTCCTGAAGAGTTTATTCGCCCAAGACATGAATACTCCTCAGGATATAACAAGGTCTTCCAACCAATTGGTTAGGATTCAAAATAGTGAAGATTCAAAATAGCGAAGAATAAAAATAACCAAGGGGAAACCAAGTGAATGTAAAACAGATAGATTATATCTAAACCTAGGTTCTCATATGTGTAAAAGAGAAATTAAATACTTAAGTTTAAACATTTTGAATTTTGAAAGTTATAACGTTAGAGTTTATGATAGTAATTATAATTGAAATAAAGGTAATGAATTGTAAATTAAAATTAAGAATAACCTTAAACTCCCAATGAATGCCATCACCTAAATATTATGTTAGAATTAAGTAAAAATAAATTTTACGAGCAATTAAGCTTTCAAAACTCCTTAAACATTGAAAAATAATATAAAATTATAATTAATTAGAGAATATATTCATTTAAAATATATTGATAATAAATTTTTTTTGAAATGTCTAAAATATACAACAGTGTCCACTGCTCAAAGAATATTAATTTATCAAGTCATCACCGGTGACATCTCGTTTGAGTTTTTACGGTCAATTAGCCAGAACAAGAATTTCACACATCTATTGATCAAAGGTGATATGCCAACTGATAGTAAATATTTTCTTTTAAGATTATTGCCATTGTACCGGATTATTTTATAGTGTATGATACATATATACCTAGATGAAGAGGTGATAAAATAGAGGACAATGTAATTAATCCAAAATTTGAACATTCTCCAAAAAACAGGATTGCTTTGTCCCAGGTGAAGTATAAAATTGCATGCTTTGCAATGTAATTAAATTGAGGTGCTTGTTGCTCATATTTATCTTTTAGCCTCTAAATATATTCAGTCTTTGAGTGTATACAAGTGAAAGTGGAATCCAACCTATCCACATGTGAATAGAGTGGAAATGAGAAAACAGGTTGATGGTACTCATGTCAATAGAGTAACTGAAGAATAACTATATTTTACTATATATATAGTCCTTAACCGTCTAGCTATATGCATGTTTTTCTCCCGGTCACTTCACATGCTTCAAGTTGAGATTGATTATAAGCACCCTATTTCTCTCTGGTTGAAGAAATTAGACCATAATGTACTTAGGATGAAATATTGCTCAACGATGATATTTTCAATCATGTTTCTGAATTAATAGAATGTTACAATCGTCCTTGCTGTGAGGTTGTGAATGTAAAAAGCTGATAAGTCGAAGGAAACATACCCATCTAGTGATGCTTATGGAGATGAGAGATCTTGTTGATGGTACTTTTGTAGATAAATTGGCAAGAAGAACATAGCTTCTTTGCTTATTTTACTTTTTAGTTAATTTTTCTCACCATATTTTTTATATGCTTCAGCATTTTTCATATCAATTTTTTTAGGTTTGATATATATTTAAAGAAATTAACACTGCACTGAAAACAAAATAGTGCTTTATGATGACGAAAGTTTCAACCAAGTTTTTGGGACCAAGAATGTTACGAGGGTCTCTACCTTGAGTGTAGACAGCTAAAAACAAAAGGCAAACTACCAGTCATGTAGATGAGAAAGCATGTTGAATAGAATGGGTGAAGAAAAATGTTGATTTACTATAAATTGCATATTACTACATAGCTCTATGCAAATGTGTCTTTTTTTATGGCACTGCACTGCTTCAAGATGAGGTTGATTGCAAGCACCCTTGTTTGAAGCTTCAAGATGAAGAAATCAAACAATTTTTTTGAAAGCAAAACACTAACGTACGCTCATTTATCATGAAATTTCAACCAAGTTTTTTGGACCAAGGAAATATTAAGAGGGCCCTTGCATGAGGTGTTTGGGTGTAGACATTTGAAAATGAAACTACATGCACAATTATGTATATATATTTTTCCTTTCGTGAGCTTCGCATGCTTCAAGTTGAGAATCATTGCAAGCATTTTTTTGTTTTTGTTTTTTATGAAAGCATTTTTGTTTTTTATTTTTTATCTTTTACTTTTAACGTTTATTTTATTTCATTTTATTTTTTGTTGTAGGCTCCAGTTGAAAAAATCAAACAACAATTTATTGAAGATGGTGTAGTGCTCATTCTGATGAAATTTTCAACCAAATATTTCAACTATGGAAATGTCACACACAAAATAAAAATGGGAGAAGCTATTCAAAGGGCCAAAAATTACAGAAACTAACATCTATAGAATCCAATGTTCAGTTGGAAGAGACGAAACTTGCAGGAACTAAGAGAACTACTACTTGTTATAAACATCAACCAGAAGGTTGGTTTCGGGAGAGGAAGTTGAGGTACAACAAAAAGGCAAAAAATCACCTTAAGAAACTTGCACTTATTTGGGATAATTCTGGTGAAAGTCACTGCTCTGCTGCTACACAACTCCAAGCCCTACAGCCAAATCCAAATCTTAAACACCTATGTATTAAAGGATGCAAGGGTTACAAATGTCCTAGCTAGTTTACACCATCTGCACTACATTACCTAAAAATATTGGAGTAAATTAATTTTAGAAACCAACTATATATATCTTCAATCAATTGGTCAAATTCCCTTCCTCTGGCATCTCTGCTCTACTCTAGTTAGTGGATGTAAGCATTAAGACTAGTGATGAAAAGACCATACTGTTCCTAGAACTTAAAGAGCTGAATATGCTTACCAGAGTATCAATATCATTTGAGGGTTGAGTCATCAATGGTATCTCCACACAGATGAAATATCTTGCATCATATTTCTATCTTCACACATCTCAACTGCAAATTTGATGGCAGTGGATAGCTCTGACACTTATTTTTAACCATATAACCTCTAGAGTTAACATGTTCTCAAGAGCGTTATGACAACTTTCAAGATGCCACATTTTTCTTAAGCAAATTGATCAGCGGTGGCATAACATTGGCGTTCTTTGTCAGAGAAATGGACACCTTAAATATGATATCAAGCCTATCCTTCAAATGTTGTGAAGAGCTCACTTCCATTGGGGATATGCATTTTATTTCCTCTTTATGTTACATGGATATTGGGAATTGTCCAAGATTTACAACTTGGTTGAGCAGTGCCAGGGAGCATGGAGTACCACAGTAAAAACTTATATTATATAGATGTGCAAGATCATCCAAAATTGGAATCTCTGCCACCTTGGTTGCCACACCTTCCCTATCTGGATAAATTGTCAATTTGTTATTACCCTTTGATCAAGTCATTGCCTGATTGTGCCCTTCCTTCTTCACTTAAATCATTGTACATTAAAAATTGCGACCAAGGGTTTCATGAAACCATGCCGAGGACGGTTCTTGATCCAGTATGATAAGCTCCAACTTGGTGATGAAAAAAGAGATGTAGATGATGACCCAATCTTCATGGTATAGGATCTAGGATGAGAGATAACTAACTGTGAATAGCCGGGGATGGATGCGACCCGTACGTTGGGAAGAGACGATCCGAAGCTTCAAGAACTCTTACTTGCTGTCCGAACAATTGCAGAACCACAAACTAGAAACTAATCCACACAAAATACCCGGAAGTATAGAGCATGAATTAGGAAAAAGCCAAAACTTTTCTCTTGTGAATCCAAAAGAACTCACAAGAACAATGGTAGTAAAACAACTCTTATTTCATGAATAATAATCAAAGTTCGATCCTCCAAGGAAGAAGGTACAAAGCTATTTATAACCGACTTAAACTTAGGATTCAAGATAACTATCTTATTAAAATTGGCTAGGGAATCAATTTAAAAATAGTAAATTAAAATTTAATAAGAAAATAATCTAAAAATAGGAAAATAAAATTTGCTAGAAAATCAATCTAAATATAGGAATAGTATCATGTGCTACTGTAGCACGTGAATATGGCAGGTGCAATCTCTCCATCCTTAAACTTGAAATACTTATTTTCTGGTTGATTGGATTGGTTTAAAAAAGAGATATTTTGGGCTGATTTGTCATAAAAAGAAATCACATCTCCCTTTGTTTGCGTGGGGCCAGCAAAGATAAGTACAGTTTTCTTTTTGGACGTGCACATGAGTGTGAGGACCATATGTGGAGTAGCTCCAAATGCTTCTCTCTTGCTATCCTTTTGTTTGACTAAGTCTGGAATTATGTCCTCATTTCCGGTATACCTAAATAAAGTAGAAGAAATTGAAAACACCAGAAGAAATTGAAACCACCACCATATCAATATAATTTAAGAATAATCTTAAGTTAGCATTCACTTGGTTTTGGATTCGTTTAGCACGACTTCGTGTAAATGGTCCATGATATGCTTCCTCTTTTATACCAGCTGAAGTATTACCATCCGTATGTGATGTAGTTGGCATGGGCGTGATGTCCTCATCACAGTACAAACCCGATCGGAGGATAATTTATTAAGTACAAATAAATAGGTGGCAAAGATATTCCACATTTCTGCTTCCACTTCTTGGTATGGATGCAATGCAACCCATCTCTCTTCCTTCTCATGTTTGGATTTCATCTTCCCCTATTTTACCTTTTAAATCTTGGCAATTTGTCTAATCATTTAATGCAGGGAATTTTAAGAAAGTGCCTCCTCGCTTCTGAAAAGGACTACTTTGGTTTCTAATTTTTGTTACTTGCACAGGTAATTATCCATTTCCTTTTCTTCATTAAATAAAATCTGGAAGTATATATTTTTTTTCTTTGAAGTTTCTCTCCATTCAAACATTTAATTTCAATAATATGGCTCATTATGTTTTCCGTGCGTATCATTGTCTTGGTCATATAATATTCTTGGCCTTGCTACATATACATGGTTATGTTTGTAATAATGAACATGGTTTAAGAATGATTGATCATAGATTTTCCATTTTCATTTTGAATTATTTGCTTCTTCTCTCATTTGCCAAATATTACTATTGCTTGTTACAAAACAATCTTCATATATAACCAAGCATTATTGTTTTAGATTTCACCATGTCCTTAGAAAGGATTCTTATTATATACATTATGCACCCTTATTTCAGTGATAGCATTGCTCTCGCCTAAGTTCCTAAGTCAAGTTGATTTCTTTAATCGATGTCTAATGAGAAATTCCATCTCCAACAATATTTGATTATGGTTTTGCAAACTCTAATGTATCATTCAATGTTCTCAAGTTTGAAGCTTGCTGAACAAAGCTTCAAGCCACTGATCAACTTAATTAATTGAGTTTTCTCGACAAGAATAAAAAATAATTTTAAATTCTATTAAATTTACTTTTGTATTGAAAAAACTAAATATTGTTATGAAAACTCATTTTCACTTTGATATGTTTGTAGGTATGGTGTTATCAACCCTTCTGATTTGTGTTCCTTAATGCACATGTCTTTTAGTTTAAGTTCAAAGTTCAAACTGTCATTTATTATTATTATTATTATTATTATTGTTATTATTATTATTATTATTTGTAAAAAGGTGCTCTTAAGCTTTTATTAGAAAAAACAAAGAAAAACTCATAAAGGAAAATATAAAGAGAAAAATAAGTTTGAACAAAAGGAGCAGAATTATAAGAAACTAACAAAGTTTGATGGATCTACAGGAAAATTAAAAGGATCCAATCTTCAAGAAGATCTTCATGATCCATTAGGGGTGATCTATGCCTTGATGGAACAAAGTTAGTTCATGCAAACTTCCGCCGTGGATTGCCAAGCCGATTGAAGCCTTTGATCAGCTTCTTGGGATAGTATGCAGATTAACATCATCCTGAATCCTTATGAGATTATGAATATTTGCAATCAAAGAATTAGCTCTCCAAATTTGTTGATGGAATCCATGCTTTATTGCCACAATAAGCTCATCATTTGTAATAAACACTTGCCGGACTGTCAAATTGTTTTGATGCATATAATGAAGCGCAATCCATAGGAAAAATGTAAAAAGAGATTGTGAATATTTTTCTATGAAAATCGTAGCTTTTTCACTTTCATGTAAGGCACTCATAGATGATGTGATCTTTGGTGTGATCAATCATATGTCATATTTGGTCATGTCATATGCCGCATGGCATAGTAATAACAAAAAAAAAAAACAATAACAATAATTATTATTATTATTAGGAAAATTAAGTTCTAGTGTTTGGAAGTTTTAATTTATCCCAAACAATCCCTTTGACATATAATTATATTTTTTAAACTTTTAGTTTTGATTTTAATACTTTTTATCACTCCATTAATCCACTCTATCTACTTTTCAAAATATACCATAAATGCCCTTGAATTCAAGGGAAGTTTCCTAATAGAAATAACAGGTAAAGTAAGCTTCCACTAATCTGAAGTTACCTCTAAGCTCAGTGCTTCAAGCTAGCTCCTCTTCAATATTATTGAGAGCTTCCTACTAGCACAAGCTTTCCCCCTTCCTCTTTCCCCAACCTATTAGAGGGACACTGTTTGGACTTGACCTAAGTGCTAAAGTGAGCTTACATCCTACGCCAAGTCAAGTTTGCATAGGTTTAGGAGGAGTAGGGCTAACTATTGCCTCCAACATTGTGTCATGAACTCAAAGGCAGATTTAGTCTTATGTCAACTATGTACTAGAGTGTTCTTGGTCTTATAATGCGTCACCCAACCCTTCCTTTCAAACTATTCTTTTGGGATATGAGCGCAACCACCTAACGAATTGGTATCAGAGCCACTTTGGGGTACTAACATGTGGTGGGGTTAAGGGTAACTGCTCCCTAGGCCCTGAGGCTTTGGATTGTAGTGGAGAATGTGGAAGGGGGGACCCACACCATTAGCGCCCACAAGGGCATCAAGGATTGGGCTAGTGGAGCTTGTCATACGACTTATAAACAAGTTTAATCCCACATCAACATATACTAGAGTATTCCTAGGCTTATAAGGGTTTAGACAACCCTTATTTTTAGATGGTCTTTTGCGATGCCTATCCAGCCACCTAACAATTAGGATAAGGGTGCTTATTAGCTTTTGTCCTAATGCTTGGACTAAGCATGCCGTCCACATTAAGGTGAACTTAAGCAAATATAAGAAGTTTACATTGGCACATAACCCCTTGCGCACATGTTGAGTAATCTTTCTATTATAGCTTTCAAAGGGTCGATGGTAATTTTAATTGCAAATAAACTCTATTAATAATCCAATGGACCAACAAAGTATATTTTTATAAAAATGGTTGTTTTGGAAACATACAGAAGTTGAGAAATGTATTGATTATTTGGAAATACAACAAAAAGGTCATGTTAATTTATAATAATAATAATAATAATAGCAAAGTCTGTAACTCTATTCTCATCCTTCGTTGACGGCCATGTTGTTTCTCTAATGTTGGTGGCTGCATTCGGAGTTCATGTTTGCCATCACATGGCTTGCCACTGTCAAGGATAGGGCATGCGCTATTGTTGCCTATATGAACACATATCCCAATCTCATCACTCGTAGATATTGCTACCGTTCCCTATATTGACACAATAAGATGACACCCTGTCATCGCCTATAAGAATAGGTGTCAATACCATATTGTTGTATATATGGACAAGTGCTAATATGATCACAACACATAACAACAATCTCTAGGCCAAAGGATACACCCAATCTTGTCAAGCCCTAATTTTTATCCTTATCAATTATTCCATATCTATAATCTCAATATCAAAACAAATTCATTCTAACATAAATATCAATTATCTCCTTTCAATCACATTCATATTTTATACAGAATAGTATATTCTTGTCATATGATAACACAAATTTTAACATGCCATGAAGCCAAAAACAATAGCATCACACTTAATATTTAAATATATACACAAAGCAATCACTCAATCCAATAAACTCAATCATATATAAACACGATGTAGTCAAACATAAGATTACATTTAAGTATAAGTAAAGTGCTTCTCTTTCACCCCAATGATAAATATAAGTTTATCCATCCTCTGTTTTATCTTATCACGCTCACCTATAACGAAACATACATACCCATAATAAAATCTAATCTTTATTCTTGATGATATGAATACAATGATGTCTATTAATCTTTTGTTTACCATCAATTTAATTTATTTGTGAGGTTTTCCTTTACATACCAAAATAAATCTTTAGATCTTTTGTAGATATTTAGCTATCAATACAATTAACCCAATATCAATCTCCATTACCCTTTAATCAAATCAACACACACACACACACACACACACATATATATATATATATATATTATGCTTCCTAATGATATAATAACATTAGAATTTATTTTTCCTCCTCCTGAATCAAACATACGTCTCACAAAAATCACAAAAATATAAATTGAATTTGATCAATAGGAAAGGAGAAAAAAGGATCGTGCAATCTACCTAATCCCGAATGCTAGTAGCTCTATGGATCCAATCTAACTTCTTTGGTTTTTAAAGAATTTGTGTATCACCATTGATTAAAACAAAGAGAAGGTAAATTTGTTGTTTTATAAGGGAAACCAGATAGTATGTGAGGGGGAAAAGTTGAAAGATTCTAGGGTTAAGAGGCTTATATATATATATATATATATATATTATATTTACTCACATTTACCGTGAAATATTATTTTAACTTTATATTATTTTTTTTCTTTGACACTTAGTATTTATTTTATTTCTATTTAAATCCTTGTGACTTATTAATGGCTACCATATATAGAATACACTTGCTCAATACGCAATGGTGAAGGGAAGGGGGTCTCTAGGGGATGCTCAAGCACCCCTGGCCGTGAGAGGGTTCCCTCCAAGTAAAGAAGGAACCTAGCGGACCCCCTTTTTTTTCTTTGTTTTTTGTAAATTTTTTAATTTTTAATGTTTTTATAAATTTATATACAATTTTTCAAAAAATTATAATTTTCAAGAAAGTATTTTCAAAAATCTATTATTTCATCATTTTATTTTATATAAATTTATTTATATGGTATTAAAAATTTATTTTTAGAAAAATATTTAGAAAAATATGACTATTTTTATAAATTGGTATATGAAATATTAAAAATATATTTTTAGGAAAATATTTGCTAAAATTTATCATTTTGACTCTTTGACTTTTTATTTGGGGTTTAAACAAAAATAATTCTAGTTTTATTTCTTTTTTTTTTTTAGTTTAGCCCTTGCTGGTTGCCGAGCTTCAAGATTAATTGGACTAGTGACTATATAGTAGAGAAGAGAGAGGATGAGGAGGATAATAAAATTCAAGAACTCTTGCAATTTTATAGATTTATTTATTTATATATTGGATTTTGAATAGAATTTTAAGGCGGTGATAGATTTGTTAATTAACGTTGAGTAGGTCTTGCTTAAGATTGATGAAGAAGATTGAAATGAAATAAAATTTTCTTACTTTGTTTATTGATATGTTTGTTTTTTTAAAAGGAAAGGAAATTCAGCTAGTCTTTTTTCACAAATTTCTTTTAAATTATATTTTTAATTATAAAAGCTAGAGATAATTTGACTAAATGAAGTTTGAAAATGAAATAACACAGCTTGGTTTTGAGAAAATTTTGACTTTTATGTTGAATATGCTCTTCAATCCATTTAAATATAATTTTTTAAAAATCTTTTTAGGGTGAATGATACGTCGAATAAATTTTTTAAATATTTATAATTTTTTAATTTGAAGTCAATACCACTTAATTTTGTTTCTATTTCCACCACTGTCAATACTTATACTATTTGAGTGCATATATGCATAACAACAAATTTTAATGCCAATTTAGCTAGAGTTTTTAAATTTAAGGGATGTTACCAAATGTGCATAAAGTATGTTTTACCTATTTTTAAAGAGTAAAATATAAGTAATTAGATTTGATCGTGTATATGTTTATATAAAAGAATACCAATTCTTCACGGAAGCATAAGAGTATATATGTGTAAATTTGGAACATTTATATATATAACTCTCAAATTTATGATAAATTTAACCATTATTATACATAATTTTTAACTAAGTTAAATTAGCTTCTTAATTGTTAATTGCATTCTAGAATTGTTCAAGCTATACCTTTCTAGTAGTTTATTTTTCACATAATTTTAATCAAATACTTTTACATGAAAATAACTCCTTTTCCAATCTTCTTGGCAATCTCTACTATAGTGTTTGTTATTTTAGTTTGATAAATTAAAAAAAAAAACATATAATCCAATTTTTTTTGTGTGTGTGTCTATAAGGATATATATGGAGGAACATAAAGTTGGCTAAGGGACTTAGTTACCAAGTATATAAATTAGTTTATAAATAAAAACATAGCCTTTTTAATAATAGATAAATCAAGAATGATACATAATTTAGGAAATAAACAAAAATACAAGTGTTTTAGTTGAGATCATAGATCCGACATGGAAAAAAAACATTGTTTATTAAACCACATTTATATAAGTAACATACTGAATTGGTTAAAAAAAACCTTATAATTTGTGAAAAATTTATCAAATGATTCATTTGCATGAGACCAACATGTAACCTTAAAAGAAATAAATAATATGGTGAAATAAAATCATAATAAACATCTCTGAGAATGGAAAAGGTAATTATGATATTAAAATATAAATAAAATAAATAAGAAGACCCACGAGTCCTATTTTTTATTCTATGAAAACCTTCAAATTCAATTTTTAAAGAGTTCTCCTAAACAATAATTCAATAAAACCTTTTCAATTAGAGATCAAACTATTAAAATTGTTGATTTAACAGTATATTATAATAATCAAATAGTTCATTCTGAACAAATATAAGAGAATCAAGAATGATTTTTTTGATAAAAAGTAAAAAAAATAAAAATCAAATAAAAATCAAAGCAAAACTTTAATCACATTGCTTAATTAGCATAAAAACACTATAGTATTTCCTCAACTCATGTTTGTTAATCCCTTCCTTCTTTGAGTTGCTAACCATCCAAAACATGGTCCCCCAATCACCTGGTAATTATTTTTTAATTAAATTGTTAGTTCCGGTAGGTATATTGTGGGTTCGATTCAAACAACCATTTTTTTTCTTTGGTTCTCATATGGTGTCATTTATTTATTTATATATTTGTTATTATTTTCACAGCTTCAAGAGTTCACTAAGGGTGTGCAACTAATGTTCTTCCATGGACCATCAATGTCAAATAAATTAGTTACTCTTAAAGGTGTCTTGTTGGACCATATAGTATTTTGAAGGGGGTTTGGATCCCGGAATCACATTTTAAGAACCCAAATTAAGAGGTGAAATTTGTAGTCAGTGCTTCGATATAGCAAAGGTTTTTCACCTTAACTATATCTTGGAGGAGGTTGTGGGAGCTTTAAAATTAGTTTGAAATGGCTAATAATGATGCTTTATTACATGTGTTAATTGATTTTTAGATGGCCAATGCTGAAACCAAATAACAGAGTTTGGATCATGGGTTTTGTTTCATTTCATCATTTTGAGATCTCTCATATTTTTTATATATGCAATGCTAAATTCTGCATTTTGAAAAATCACAATTGCTTGTTTGTTCTGATAAAAAAATTGGATTGTTGAATTCTAGAATTTGAGGACCATTGGTAGTGGTTCTTGATTTGTGTTAATTGCCATTGAGATATTCAATACATTTTTCATCCCACAAATCTTAAATTTATTATTTACATATATAATTTTTTAAAAGAAAAATATTTACATGCAACTACTTCAAGAATCCTACTTTCTTTTATTTTTCATGATCCATAAGTTTGCCATCTTTAAAAAATATTATAATTAATACATACACTACCACATTGACATTGTATTAGATTGTGTAATTTTGTAAAAAGCACTAATCTTAGTTGATAAAAGTAGGAAAAGTGTTTTACCTAAAATTGAAATTGAGGAGAAACACTGATGAAGCTAAGAGCTTTAAATTAAGTAGGGTAAAGATAGAAAGTCTAAAATGTAACTTCAGTAACAAAGTGAGTATGAATGAAAGAGATGGATGATAGTCAGATTGGTAAGGATAGGAGGTTTCGGTACCTAAGCTTTATAATTCAAGATATTGAGGAGGTTATAGAAGATGCCATAGATAAAATTAAGCTAGGTTGGATAAAATAGAAGGGGTTTTTGGTGTTTTATGTGATAATAGAATTTATCTAAAATTGAAATGTAAGGTTTATAGAATAAATTTTAATCCAACTATGATGTACGACAATAATGTTGGGTTGTTAAAAAACAAGATAAGATAGATGTTAGGAAATACTAGGAAAGGCACAAATTAAATGAAGAATGATTTTATATGAAATAAATTGGTTGTGGCGTCTATTACTAATAAGTTAGGAAAGAATCTATTAAAATGTGATCATCACATCCTTAGATAAGAAAAATGGAAGTTTTTCAAATCATAGAGGTGAAAAAAAAATAGATCTAAAAAGTATTTAGTAGAAACTTTACAAAATGAAATGTTTAAATTTTAGAGCAACAAGAAAGAAAAAGCAAGACATGGTTGCCATGAGTTTGTTTTAAATTTACAAGAGGTGTTAGTTTTAATGTAACATTGTCTTATTAATTAAACAATTAGATATGAACTTAAATTTTGAATATTATTATATAAATTATAAATTATTTAGTATTGTTCTACAAATAAATAAAAATTCATATTATGATTGTTTCTCACTTTCTTCTTTGATGAGTTTGTTAGAAATAGTTAGAAAAATACAGTGAAAGTTATTATTTAGATTCCCTTATTTTTCATTAAGAGGAACACTATGTCATGAAGAAGAAGGTGAAATCAACATTATATATATATATCTTAATTTTTTCATTTGTCAGAAGTCATAAGTTTGAAATTTATGACAATGATATTGTTAATGTAATTTTGGGTTCCATTATTGTTAATGTTGTTACTTGTATTTCCATATGTTTATTAAATGATTTATAAAAATGCATTTTCCTAATTCATCTATTTATATTTACCAAAATGATACCTTCAAGATTTTGGGGATAATATCTTTGAAGATTCAGAGGTATCCTGTGCTTTCCATGGTAAAGGAACCTATACCAATGAAATTCAAATGATGTAACTACCCTTATTTAACTAGAAAGTTAACACATTTTTATTATATTTTTCATCGACATGTACGATCAAATAAGTTGTTAATGTCATGTGTTTGATATGTTTGGAAATTGTTACCAAAGAGGAAAATGTCTCATTTTCATGTAGAGGTACTATCGGTGGAGATAACGAGCCATAACAAAAATTGAATTCATATGCTTTTTAACAAAAAATATGAAATTTAAAAAAGTTGTTTCTTCACCTTAGGTATTTGAAATTGAGGTACTATCGGTGGAGATTCCAGTCATAAAAAAATTGAATTCATATGCTTTTTAACAAAAAAAAATATGAAATTCAAAAAAGCTGTTGCTTATCCTTAGGTATTTGAAATTGCATTCAATAATATTGCTCCTCCGGAGCCTCTGAAGGACAAGTTAGCAATTTACAAATTCCTTGGTTTGCATATTATTCGAAGCTTTCATCTTCTCCTTCATTTGTTGGTTTATGTTACTTTCACTTTGTTATTGTTGATAATATACAGTTTCTTTGAATTTCACTAGTGATATACTTATGGGAAAATCCAAGCCTCAGCTAGTCCCAAGCTTGCCTCATCATACAAAGGAAAACCACATGTATTACTTTTAGAGTCATGAATAATAATTAAAACAAGTTTTTATATCTAAATAATTCTAGCCCCAATTATATATATATATATATATATAAAGGTTTGCCAACTCTAGTTTTAGCTTACTAGATTTATCCAATCTTATTTTGTGTAATTATTTTTGTTACTCTCATATTTATTCTAGTTTTGCATTGGGTGCTTTGCTCTTTGCTATTCTAGCTATTATTATTCTTGTGCTATTTAGAGTTTTATGATGTCAAGACAATAACAATGTACATAATTACTTGGTCTTAGTTGTTTCTTCTATTACCCTCGATTACATGACTAAAACGATATTTTATGGTTAGAAATTTAGTTGCTAATGTCTATCACATATTGTATGGTGTTCTTTGCAAGTTGTTTAGGTCTCTTTTGTACCAAAGATACATAGTTGTATATCGGACACATTTGTTTAATGCTTAGAAGGTCTATTTCTATATTATTAACTTTCATTTCATCAAACAAGCATGTTTCCATACAAGAATTATTTATCTCCACATCAAAAGCACCTAGTTTTGGAATATTTATTTTACTACCAATAAAGCTTCTTTTGTATAAATTGTACCAAATAATACTCTTTTGATATCAAAGAACCCGTCCTATGTACAAAAGACAAGTGCATTTTACCAATCACACGAGATTTTGCACCTCTAATTTTGAAATAATGTTGCTATATCAATGACAACTTCTTTTGTATCAGAGGCACAAATATCTATACTAAAAATTCTCTTTCTATCTTAAAGCCAAATAGTACTATGGTTTTATGATATTTAATATAGTAACAACTTACATATCTTTTGGATTTTAGGGAGTGTTTGGTTCACATGATTGTAGTGGGAGTGGGAGCGGAGTGAATCCAAGCCTTTGTTTGGATGGTCATGAGTGGGAGTGAGAGAGGAGTGGATGAGGAGTGAGTGGGGAGTGAGCAATCCCCCCAAACTTGGGGAGAATGACCAATTTGCCCTTTTTATTTATTAATTAAATAATAATTTAATTTAAATAATAATTAATTAATTTAACAATATTATTAATTAAATAATATAATTTAATTAAATATAATAATTAAGTTGATAATTTAATAATAATTAATAATTAAAATAAAATAATAATAACTAATAATTATAGTTAAATATTTATTTATAATATTAGTTAATTAATTAGTAATTAATTATTTTAAAAAAATATAATTAATTATCAATTTGATATAGTTATTTATTATAGTTAATTAATTACTAATTATATTAACAAAAAATTTGAAATATTTATTTATAACAATTAATTTATTTATTTTTAATTTACATAATATTCATTTGAATAAAGGGCATAAATGTCATCTTATCATATTTACCTTCTTTATTTTTCCCATTCCCAATAAATTACACTCTCCAATCTTTATCAACCAAACACATTCTTCATTCTCACTCCTACTCCACTCCCCCTCATCTCACTCCTATTCCACTCCTCCCCCAATTCACTCCTGACAACCAAACACTCCCTTAATTCTTCCTTTTGGTTTAGTTGCTTATACAAATAAGAAAATATTTTATAGTTATCAGGAATTTAATTTATGAGGTTTATCACATATTTTATGTTATTTCATTTGGTTTATCTAGGTTAAATTTTTTATCGGAGATGTCAGTTTTCGCATTTGACACTTTTATTTCATTACCATAAAAGCCTAAAACTATACCATGGACTTTTACTTCTTCACCCAAAACGCTAGGATCCATACCATAATCATTTATCTCCTCATCAGAAGCTACTAGTTTTAGAATATTTAGTTTATCAGCAAAGAAACCTCCTTTTGTGAAAACCATAGTAGACAATTCTTTTTTTATATATATCTAAGAACCTAGCCTTTATACAAAGGACGAGGGCTTTTGTGGGGAAGGTACAAAATTTTGTACCTCTCATTTCAAAAAATGTTTATAAAGCAATAACAGCTCCTTTTGCATTACAGGTACATCAAAAAGACTCCTTTTGTATCAGAACAACCTAGTACTAGTCTTTTACGATGTTTAACACATTAAAAACATAAATAGCTTAAGGATTATAATTGTTGATTTCGTTGATTGCTAACTTAACTGAGATAATATTTAATAGTTATTTAAAAATTACTTGGTGATATCATTCACATATTTTATGGCATTTATTGGGGATTATTTAGGTTTATTTTTATATCAGACACATTTATTTCAATATAAAAAAAATCCTATTTGTATACCATCAATTTTTACTTCTTTGCTAAAAATAACCAATTCCTATACCATAAATATTTATCTCAATATCAAAAGCTCTTAGTTTTAGACCATTTATTTTAGCAGCATAGAAGACTTCTTTTAAAGAATTTGTTCCAAATAATTCAATTTTTTTTATCAGATTGCCCTGCTTTTCTACAAAAGACATTTGCTTTTGTATGAAAGACACATGATTTTGTACTTGTCATTCAGAAAAATGTTTTCCTGTGAACGAGAGCTAGCTTCTTCCATATTAGAGGTACATATATCAACATGAGTAACATTTCCTTTGGTATTAAAGCCAACTAGTACTGGGTGGTTTTTCATGTTTAGCATAATAATAGCTTGCATAGATTTTGAGTTTTAATTGTTGCTTTGGTCTACATGATTATATGACTAAGATGATATTTTATGGTAATTTATTCATTAGTTTATTTGTTAATGTGTATAACATATTTTATTTGTGTTTGATGCTAGTTATTTAGGTCTAGTTTTATTTCAGATTTTCTTGTTTCACTATTAGAGTCATTTATCTCACTACCACAAAGCCCTATATGATCAACATGTACTTATTCACAAAAAAATATTCTAATTTCCATACCGATATCATTTATCAACATATTAAAAAATTTCTTTTGACAATGAAAAAGACTTATTTTGTAGCAATGTTATTAGATAATCCTGTTTTAATATCAAAGAAACTTGCTTTATAGAAAAGACACCTGATTTTGTATCTTAGATTTTGAAAACTGTTTTTATATCAATAACATCTCTTTTTGTATCAGAGTCAACTAGTACTAGTCTTTTGTGATGTTAAGATAGTGCCAACTTACATAGCTTTAGGATTTTAATTGACATTTTATGGTTATTTAGGAATTAATAAGTGTTACCATTCACATAGTCAATGACATTTGATATATGTTATTTTGGTCTATTTTTGTATTGGAGACATTTGTGTTGGTATTAGACACATTTATTTCCATACAAAAATGTCTATTTCTATACCATTGAATTTTACTTCTTAGGCAACAAATCCCAATTTCCTTATCCCAACTATTTATCTTAATATCAAAAGCTCCTCATTTTGCACTATTTATGTTAGTAGCAAGGAAACCTTCTTTTGTAGAATCTACATTAGAAATTGTTTTTTTTTTAATTATATTACCCTTCTTTGGCACAAAATGCATTAGCTTTTGTATTAAAGACACATGATTTTAAACCTGTTATTTGAAAAAATGCTTTTCTTTTAATTAGAGCTTCTTCCATATTAGAGGTACACATATTTACACCATTAACATTTCCTTTGGTATTAAATCCAAGTAGTACTAGTGTTTTATGATGTTTATCACAATAACAACTTACATAGCTTTTGGGTTTTGATTATTACTTTTCCCTACATGATTACATGAATAAGGTGATATTTTATGATTATTTATTTATTAATTTAACTACTGATGTGTATAACTTATTTTATCGGTGTTTGACACAAGTTATTAAGATCTATTTTGTATTAGATTCTCATCTTTCACAGAGACATTTATCTCACTACCACAAAAATCTATACGATGAACTCCAACTTCATCACCAAAAAAATCCAATTTTCATACCAGAATCATTTATCTACTTATCAAAAGGTCAAAGTTTTGGACCATTTCTTTTAACAATGAAAAGACGTATTTTTTTAGAGTTATCTATTTTTACTCAAAAGATATTTTTTTTGTGTTAAAATAATCTATTCCTACATGAAAGACGTATTTTTTGTGATAGAAGAGCATGTTTCTACACCATAAACCACACATAAGGCTCCTAAGGCAACAACTTCTCAAAAGAAAACATATGGTGGAAGACTAACTAAGAAGTAGGTTATTTTAGTTTATTTTATTTAACTAATTCCATTATTTACCACTTTAAATAAGTAACTTTATGATTTATTAATTTTACTTGTATTGATTTTGAACTAATTAGGGATGTTGACATGTATAAGTTTTGTTCAAGTGATACCATATATGCTAGATCAAAAGTGGCATACTATGTCCATTGCTAGGTCGCAAGCTTTGATTAGTTTGTTTAATTTTTTAAATTTTATTTTATATTATATTTTTCTATACTTTTTTATTTAGCTTTATTGGGTAGCTATTTAGTGGATCATGGAATTTTATGTAATTGTTGCATTAATGTAGTAAATTCTTGAGTTGTGTACTTTGACTATACTAATATTTATTTATTTTTTAATGGTATATTATGTCACATTCATGTTAGCACTTCACAATTTGAATCGCATGCTAACTAGGATAAAAGAAGCAACTCGTGTATTTTTCTTTACTTAAATTTCAGAGTTTTGTTGGTCTAGTGATAACCATTTTAATTCTGTACTCATCATTCTCACTTATGGTTTCTAGGGACAATGACATTTGCACATCCGATGGTTTGTGACTTAATGATCAAGCCATCTCCTTGTCTAAAGATTAAAAGCAGCATACCAATGAAACTGATGATCTTTGTAGCCTCTATGAAGATGGCTATGATCTTCTTGTATGTGATCTCTGTCTCAATGTTTTTCCCAGACTTAAAATCTATCTTTATTGTTGTAAATATAAATCTTAATCATTTGTCACTTGGTTGTTTCTCATGATCATGTCACTCCATTTTGTTACAGATTGTGCTGGGTTGTTGGAAATTATTGAAGGTGATTGATATTGTTAATGGTGCACAAATCTATATTTGAGAGGCAAGTGCGCCAAGTGAAAAAATAATGCACATGTCTGCTATTAGAAGGGTAATTGTTGGTGAACAAATTCAAACAAATCTACCAGCAATGTAGTCATGTTATAACCGAGCATGGAGACTATGTTTGTGGCTTCAACATTTGTAGGTTAGTCAGTCCTCATATACATGTAATCTCATGTTAACTAACTACGTGCCACTTTTAACAATTTTTTAGGCCTTTTGTTGATTGTTTAGCTTCAACTTGTTAAAAAAAATGATTCCATCTCATTTTTTTATTGCATTACAGTGGCTTTGCCTTTAGTAATTCAAAAACGTTTGGTCCATGTATTATTCTGAGTTGTGTTTTGGTTAGTTGTGTGCACTTCTTACTTTGGTAATATTCACACATCTTCCTCCATTTTTTATCAACTAAAGAAATTTTATTTCTTTGTAGTTGTCTTAGTGTAAGAAGTTATGTCATGTTGGTTGCATGAAAAAGACTAATATAGCTAATCTAAAGGTATAGATGTGGCTTTTATTTTTTCTCTGATTTTTAATTTACTCTTTTTGGTAAAAGAATTAATTTTTTTGTTTGCCACTTCCTCCAACAATAGCCACCAAAATATTAAAGCCTTTATTGTGATCACTTTAATGGGAAATATAGGATTCTATAAAAATTACTTCATGTTAGACCATTGCCAATATTTTTGTCACATTTAAATTCTCTCTTGTAGAAGCTGAAAGATGATAGTTTCAGTGGCTTAAGGGCAAATCCTATATTAAATGGAGGCTTTTGAGAGGGAAAGATTCATCCATTGAGGACAAGTTTATGCTTTCTAAGGTACTCGCGCTTTCCATGTGACTGTATGTTCATATTCTCACTAGCCACTTGAGTATTCCCATCATGATTTCTATTACTATTTTCTTACGGTAATCATTTAACCACATTGTTAATTTGGTTGCTGCTCAAGACTTTATACCTAAGATTGTCATTGTTAATAGCAAAGTGTCACTAGACAAATCAATTTGACACTAATCCTATCTTTCTTTTGTCTAAACTAAATTTGTTATATTTTATGCCTTTGAAGAAATAGCACGAATGACCAACAATTTTTTGGTGTTTATTGTGCAATCTTAATAGTAGAGTACGAGCTTTGTGTTTGAATTTGAGCTTGATCCTTTGCTGAAATCTCAAATGCATATCATCTTAAACTATTGAAAAAATATTGGAGGTCATTAGTTATGCCAGCAGGGATACTTCGTGTGTTGGATGGTTAAGTTATTGAACTCCTGCTTATTGTAACTAGGATGGAATCTCAAGGACAATTGGGTTTGATAAATGGTTTCCATTTCATCTTCTAGCTAAATTCTATACATAATTTATTGTTGTTATTATATATGATATTATAATATTCTTGTCTATTGATAGAGTTACTTGTATCTATTATTTAACACCATGGAAACAACGTTGGCAATAGCGATGGAAAAATCATTTTGTTCTTCCTGTTGTTACAAAAGTTGAATCAATTTTGGATCAATGAGTTTGTCTTTGCTAAAGTTACCCCCCAAGAGGTTAGGATGATCATACAAACAAACCATTATTTTCCCTTCTCTTGTCAGTTTTTGCTATTTAGTTTTTTTACTTATCTATTTACTTGTTATTATTTTGATAACTTCAAGAGTTCGCAAAGAGTATGCACCTAATGTTCTTCGAGAAAACATCTATACTGCAGAAGTTAGTTACTTCTGAAGGTGTTTTGTTAGACCATGCAATGTTTTAAAGAGACTCTTGACTCCAGGGTCCTACTCCAAGAACCTCAAAAATAAAAAGTGAAACAAACGTAGAAAATTCGGTGAAGTTTGTAGTTAGTGCTTCAATAGAGCAAACATATTTCACCTTAACTTTAAAATGGAGAAGGCCATGGGAGCTTTAAAATTACTTAGAAATAGGTGGTAATGTTTCATTTATTACATATGTTAGTTGCTTCGGGATGCCACGTTATTGTTAAATATTAGAGTTTAGATATTGGGTTTTGTTTTCATTTCTTCATTTAGAGGTCACTCCAAATTGTATAGAGTATATTGCTAAATTCTGCATTTTGAATAGTGAATATTGTTTGTTTCTTCCTATGAAGAAGGTGAAGTGTTGAATCATAGAATTTCAAGACCATTAGCTATATTTCTCTATATGTGTTAATTACTTTTGACTTAGCCAATATGATTGCTAATATGTCAGAATTTGGATCTTATGTTTTTGTTTCATTTCTTTTTATTTAGATGATCTCTATAATTTCATATAGACTCAATGCTAAATTCTGCACTTTGAATGATGAAAAATTGCTTGTTTCTTGCTATGAAAAAAGTGAAGTGTTGAATTCCAGAATTTGAAGAACATTGGTAATGCTTTTGTATGTATTAATTACTTTTTGAGATAGCTAATATTATTGATAAATATCAGCAGTTTAGCATCTTGGGTTTTGTTTCATTGCTTCATTTAGAGGACTCTCAGACTTGAATAGATAGATACATTGCTAAATTTTTCATACTAAGTGATGAAGGGTTGTTTGTTTCTTCATTCAAAATAGTTCCAATGTTGACTTTCAAAATTTGAGACCATTTTGTTTATGTTCTTTATTTGTTTGATAGATTTTAAAAAGCCAACTTTTATTTCCACCAAAGTCCTCAAATTTGTTTGGATGGTTGGGAAAACAATGATAAATTTCACAATTTGGGTAATGGGGCTTCCTTGTTTCAGAATTTGAGATCAATGTTATGTTTATTAATATGCTTGATTATGTTTTAAAAAATGAACTTTGCTACACATGGGTATGAATCATGGTTTTCATTTCATTGCTTCATTTGGAAAGTCTTTGGAATTGTTTGATTCAGAAACAATGTTAAATTTCACATTCTGGCCAACCAGGGTAACTTCCTTTTGCATTAGAAAGATACTTTAATTGTTTAATTTGAGAAGTTAAGACAATTGATATTGTTTATTTATGTGCTTGATTGTTTTAAATAACATTGGATCTTCTTCTTATTGGAAAGACATAAATTGGAAGGAACTATCACTGAACTAAAATTTTCGGGTGGACTTTCACAACCTTTTGCTCATTGAATATTAATTTTATTGTCCTTCAATTCCTATAGATTTTCTTGTTACATTTGTTTTCATAGGATATTATTCTTTTTTCCCCGTCAATTTTGTGAAAAGCTATGTTGAATTTTCCATTATTTGTGCCAATTAAGATCTTTGTTGAATTAACTAACTATGTAATCCCCAAGTTAGAACAGTGGCAATGGTACCAACTGTGAAAGTAATCCTAGGCCCTATTGGTTTTGAGATTTTTTGGACATTCGTTGATGTCCCTATAATACCCTTTCTTCCAATTGGAAGAACAACTGGTTCTCTTCTCGATGCCATGCTCATGGACATCTTCTATGTCACTTCACCCAAAGAAGCTTGTGTTGCAATGGGCCTCCCTATTCTTGGCCTCCTATTTGGAAGCATGGTTGTTAGTGTCTACCTTTAAAGATGTGATATGTTCAAATATTTAGGTAAACTCTTAGGTTGGAATGCCAAGGTGGTAAGTGTCACGGCACCTGGTAGAACCCTTACAGTAAGGACTTTCCACCTTGGCTTACCAATTTCGTAGGTGAAGATCAGGCGTTGAATCCCCACTGTGCAAGGTGAGGAACCATAGTTATTGGTTCAGGTCCTCTATGCAGGATGAGGGCACTTGATGTAATTAGAAAACCTGCGTTCCCCCTTGACACGTGGCTTGTCCATATTTATCAAAAAAAAAGGAAGAATTTATAACGATAAAATTTTGTGGTGCTTATTTATTTTTAATATAAAAAAGAATTATAATTATTTTTGACAACAAATTAGAATATTTGGAAGTCATTTAAATTTATATATATGAAATTTAAAATGATGCATATCTTGAGATATTCCATTGTTTTAATGCATTTGTCTTTCACATTTTTCTAAAAGGCTATTTTGTGGCATACATATGAGTGTTGAGGGTTGCAATTTTTGCCTTGCATTGTATTATTATATCATTGTCAAAATTTTATTTTCAAGGTAAAAAATTAATATTTAGAATAATAAGATTCTAAAAATATAGCAAAGAAAATATGTTTTGAGCTTGATTGTTGGAATACAATAGTCACTAAAAGTTATATTACCAATTTATTTTTATTAAATCTAATTATTTAAAAAACATATTTAATAAATAATTTTAAAATTTATTAATAGAATTTTTTTAAAAAATAATTTTTTTAATATTAAAATATTTGATTTCAATTAATATTAATCAAGTCAAAGTTTGGTCGATTTCGAAAAAAGTTTCTACTTAACTTTTCAAAAAGGTCTTTTTGTATATATGTCCTCTCAATCATATTTTCTCTTGCATATGATATTAAAAAATTGCAATATCGTTAATTTTTACCAAATGACATGATAGTAAGTTTAACATATATTTGTCACATAAATAAGAAGCAATTATAAAAATTGTACGTAATAATTTTTATAATGAGATATAATTTCACGAATTAAAAAAATATACATATAGAAATATTTAGATTATATTGGTGTCATGAAAATTTAATTAACAATCAATGGATAATGGTCAGAAAAATAATGAAATATATCATATAACATTTCTTTTTTTTTTCTTTTAATAAAAAGGATCAACCGAGCAAGGAATTATGGAATAAGCATTAAGATCAATTACAAAGTCAACTCAATTATCCATGTCTTATATGACGTTTATACTAACATATCTAAAAATAGATGTAAAATTTCATAATTCAAAAAATAAAACAATTTCCTTATAAGCCAACAATTTTATATATATACTAACATTACATGTCAACATAATTGTTTTTGTTCTCATCAATAATTAGTTGAACTTTGATGTTGAATGTATTTTTGTTATGAAGTTGAATGATCATTGAATGTTATGTTTGATTAGAGAAATTAGATAGAATAAAAATTGAAAGGTTTGATCTCAACCATGTTACTCATATGTCTTAATGTGAAATATATTATAAGAATTTCATATATATTTAATTAGGACAAGCACGATCAAAGACAAAAAGAAGGTAAGCGTTTATAAGCCGCAAATTGAGATGTTAATATATATATATATATACACTTCCAAGAAAAGCACACCAATATAATATTATGAAAGTTTAAATTTTACCTATTCTAAGAAAAATCCAAGCATTTAGAATTAAAAAAGAAGTGAATCTTTCAATTTTTTCACATATAAAATAATGCACTTGAAATTCAGGTGTTTGCCATTCCTATGACATTTGCATGCTAGTTTACCATTGGGGTTACTAATTGTTAACATAAAAATTAGATAGTTTTTATGTTATTAAAATTATATTTAAAAAATTCTAAATTTTCCCAATTATAAAATCAACACTTTATTCAAGAATGATAGATAAAACACTATAAATCATTCATTTTTATAACTGTCTTACAAAAGTAGATATTTCAATATATGCTAAAAGAAAAGGTAGATTCTAAATACCAAAAATTAGTTGCCTTTTATGATTTTATAACATAATGCAAAATATAATGCCAAAATCCTGATAAATCAAATCCATAATTACATAGAGAATCTTTTCTTCCTACAAATCTTAATTTTCATTATTTATTTACATAAATTTCTTAATATACATAATATTTAAGTACAACTACTTGGAAATCATACTTTCATTCTGTGTCTTAGTTAATAAAAGTAGAGAAGGCCATCCTTTAAGTTGGAATAATAAAGAAACATTTTTAAAACCTAAGTCTTCCATGTTAAATGAGGATAAAGATAGAATATATATATATATATATATGTATATAATGTGATCAAAGATAGATTACGATAGAAGGAGAGGTTAGGATGGATGTGATAAGATTGGTAGAAATATAAGTGCTCAATGTTTAGGCTCTATAATCCCATAATGGAAACTTATAAAAATGTCCAAATGGATTAAGGTAGGTTATAGATGGAAAATTTTTGAGGTGATCATGAATAACACGGAAACTTATAAAAGATGTCCAAATTGGATTAAGGTAGGTTGAATAAAATAGATGGAAATTTTTGAGTTTTATGTAATCATGAATAACACTTAGATTAAAAGGTGCTAAAGCATGTTAGAGTGCTTAAGCAAAATATGACGTTGTTAAGAAATAGCATACTGAAAAGATGGAAATGAGTTGAAATGGTGATTATGAGATGAATACTAGAAGCATACTATGTTTGACAATTAATGAATGCTTTTTATCTGAAATATATATACTAGGATCTATAACCCTGACAATCTATAATCAATTATGATGGTATGGACTTGCTCTTATATGACTAATGGATATTCCTATAAGAAAAATGGAATATTTTCAAATAAATGTAACATAGAGAAATGGAAAGGGTAGCCATAAAAGAATGTTTTTGCTAAAGTTTGAGGAAGTCTTAGTGGGGTTATCTAGAATTTTGGTTCTTGATTGATAAACATAGAAGATAAGAATTCATGTGGCAGACCCTAAATAGTTTAGGACTAACAACTTGTTATTATTATTATATTAAATGATTGTGATTGTGATATTGGAAATATAAATTTATACTACCTAC